>NC_137909.1:31659527-31662027 GCF_963457725.1 Sprattus sprattus
CTAGGACACACACACACAGGCGGGACACACACACACACAAGTAGGACACACACACGGGCAGGACACACACACAAGCAGGATACACACACGGGCAGGAAACACACACAAGCAGGACACACACACAAGCGGGAAACACAGACAGACGGGACACACACACAAGCGGGACACACACACAAGCGGGACACACACACACACGGGACACACACACACGGGCGGGACACACACACGGGCGGGACACACACACAAGCGGGACACACACACAGGTGGGACACACACACAGACGTGACACACACACACGTGTCCAGGTGCTGCTCTGGTGCTGGCCCTACTACTGGGTTTCAAGGAGAAATGAAGAATCTAATTTAGCCCAAATCTCTTTCTCACATCTCCAGAACTTTAGATCCAACTTTGAACCCTAATTCCACTTTACAATTTTGAAGTTAGACTAATAAGCATCATTCTCACAGACTTATCCATACTCCACACACACACACACACACATATCATACTCCACACACACACACACACACACACACACAAACACACACACATATCATCCTCCTCACACATCTCTGTCATTCACAGACTTATCCATACTCCACACACACACACACATCTCATTCACAGTCTTATCCATACTCCACACACTCACACACACATCTCTCCAGGGCATTCCCAGACTTATCCATACTCCACACACACACACACATCTCTCCAGGGCATTCACAGACGTATCCATACTCCACACACACACATATCTCATTCACAGACTTATCCATACTCCACACACACACACACATCTCTCCAGGGCATTCACAGACGTATCCATACTCCACACACACACACATCTCATTCACAGACTTATCCATACTCCACACACACACACACATCTCTCCAGGGCATTCACAGACGTATCCATACTCCATACACACATCTCCAGGGCATTCACAGACGTATCCATACTCCACACACACACACACATCTCTCCAGGGCATTCACAGACGTATCCATACTCCATACACATCTCTCCAGGGCATTCACAGACGTATCCATAAGGCACACACACACACACACATCTCTCCAGGGCATTCACAGACGTATCCATAAGGCACACACACACACACACATCTCTCCAGGGCATTCACAGACGTATCCATAAGGCACACACACACACACACATCTCTCCAGGGCATTCACAGACGTATCCATAAGGCACACACACACACACACACATCTCTCCAGGGCATTCACAGACGTATCCATAAGGCACACACACACACACATCTCATTCACAGACTTTTCCATACTCCACACAGACACACACATCTCTCCAGGGCATTCACAGACGTATCCATACTCCATACACACATCTCCAGGGCATTCACAGACGTATCCATACTCCACACACACACACACACATCTCTCCAGGGCATTCACAGATGAGCGCCCTTTTCACTGTTCAAGAATTGAGCACAATGTGAGACAACACTATGGCAAGAAGGCCTTTGCTATGGTAGTGTGTGTGTGTGTGTGTGTGTGTGTGTGAGAGTGTGTGTGTGTGTGTGGGGTTTCATGCCAACCTGGCAACATCTACATGTGTGTGAGTGTGTGTGTGTGTGTGTGTGTGTGTGAGAGTGTGTGTGTGTGTGTGGGGTTTCATGCCAACCTGGCAACATCTACATGTGTGTGAGTGTGTGTGTGTGTGTGTGTGTGTGAGAGTGTGTGTGTGTGTGTGGGGTTTCATGCCAACCTGGCAACATCTACATGTGTGTGAGTGTGTGTGTGTGTGTGTGTGTGTGTGTGTGAGAGTGTGTGTGTGTGTGTGTGGTTTCATGCCAACCTGGCAACATCTACATGTGTGTGTGTGTGTGTGTGTGTGTGTGAGAGTGTGTGTGTGTGTGTGGGGTTTCATGCCAACCTGGCAACATCTACATGTGTGTGTGTGTGTGTGTGTGTGTGTGTGAGAGTGTGTGTGTGTGTGTGGGGTTTCATGCCACCCTGGCAACATCTACATGTTTTCATAGCGAAGGGTAGAAAGCCCCACCACCCACCATCCCTACCTTTATGTTCATCCTCAAGAAATGAGGAATGTTATTTTGAACACACACACACACACACTCATATATTCACACACACACACACACACACACACACACACACACACACACACAACACACACTGTTGAACAGATTTCATTCTGTGCATAAAAACAATCACAGCTTGCTTATGCTCCATAACTGAGTTACTATGTGTCAATGTTTACTCTGTGTGTGTGTGTGTGTGTGTGTGTGTGTGTGTGTGTGTGAGTGTGTCTTTCTCTGCTCAGGTGGTCCAGCTTACCAGACTGTCTTGTCCTGTGACCTGACCTCAGATCAGAGCGCAACCTCAACTCCTCTCTCCAACCATACACACACAGTCTCACACACACAGATCTCTCTCTCTCTCTCTCTCTCTCTCTCTCTCTCTCTCTCTCACTCTCTCTCTCTCTCTCTCTGTTTCT
>NC_137909.1:31667027-31674527 GCF_963457725.1 Sprattus sprattus
CATCTCTGAATGCTCCCATTCTTGTTTAACATGTGCTAAACTCCACATGTCTGCTCCAGGCAGCATGGTCAATTGGTTAGACAAGGAGGTTCATATGTGCCATTTCTAAAAAGTATTGATCTTTTATTGGTTTAAATTGAGATTACTTACTTACTTACTACTTATTAAGCATATATACCATCCCCATATCCCAAACATGCCCCCCCCCCCCCCCCACCCCCACATGAGATATAATCATATAACAAATCATATCAACAAAAGCACATTAATGTCAACAGGTCACACATTCAAATTAGTTCTTTTTCATTATAATGTCCTTCACTTTGGGATGCCGTTGCTCCAGGTTCTAAGTGTTCGTGGGGTCGCAGCATTCACTCTGGCGGAGGAAAGTTCCCAAATGGGTATTCAACCAATGTTCCAATGATAAATTGTGGGGGGTGGGTGGCACCCAGACTTGTACGATAATCTTCTTGGCTGCTGTTTAAACCGGCAAACCCAGATTTTCCTACATCTTTCCTTCATACAAATAAGAGAGTCATATATGAATTATCCGTTGTAACTAGTTATCTTAAATCGAAACTTTCCACTTCCTACCACGATACAATTAGTATAGTAGCTTTACATATTCAGTGCTGGAAAGCTTAAGTATCGTGACTTTCTTAAGATTCGTTACACAGTCCTGCAATATCTTAAGACGTTTGCTTTCACCATTAGGTTGACTATTATGCCTTCACTTTCTCACTCAGTTTTTTTTTCTCACTCTCTGCCTAGGCCTACTAAGGGCATCAAAAGTGATTTGATCCGATTTCCTGTAAATCACTAATTAAAAAAAAATATCCCGTCTGACAAATTAGTCACATTATTCAGATTGAAACTAAAATGATACTGTACATGTTCACCATGAGTCATTATGGTGTCATTATGGTGCATGGATGATATTCTCCATTTTGAATCCAACTATAGGACTATTACCCACTGTGGTTATCACAGCTTAGTAGAAGATACACAAACACAAGCACACACACACACACACAAGCACACACACACACACACACACACACACACAGTTTAGTAGAAGATAAGAGGTGATCCATCTCATGGCCTAGTAGCTAAGCCCAACCCCCCCCCCCCCCCCCCCACCCCCAGAACACCCTACAGTGGCCCTGCTCATACCCCCCCCCCCCCCGCCCACCTACAACACCCCACCCCCCACTCCGCTGCACCCCCACCCCCTCGTGAACAATACCACTGTGTGACCCGTCTCCCCCAAAGCCCCCTCACCCCCCCGGTTTATGAGATGCTGTTTTGTTGTCTTGTCCATCACAGCTGGACCATCTCTCTCTCTCCCCCCCCCCTCTTTATCTCTGCAACCCCCCCCACCCCCCCCCAGCCCCCCTCTGCCTTCCTCGCTATCTTCTCTCTCCCTCTCTCTTCTCTCTCTCTCCCTCTCTCTTCTCTCTCTCTCTCTCTCTCTTCTCTCTCTTCTCTCTCTTCTGTGCAGGCCGTGAACAACGCCTCCGTTCTGTGGGCTACAGTGTGGGGATTGTTAGGTGTGTGTGTGTGTGTGTGTGTGTGTGTGTGTGTGGTGGGGGGGGGGGGGGGGGGGGGGATTGTTAGGCGGGGCACAAGGCCATCGGGAGAGAGAGAGAGAGCCTGCCTGAACAATGGCACATCTGGCTGGGGCTATACACTTCATTTAGCTGTGTGTGTGTGTAGCCAATATATATATATACGCTTCTGCACACACGTAAGCTGAGCTGCCAAACTGTTTCAGCTGTGTGTGTGTATGTCAGTCTGTGCATGTGGGGTGTGTGTATTGGGGGGGGCGCATGTGTGTGCGCTGCTTGCGTTTGCTTACTACCATGTGTATATGTGCTTCCAGAGTCAGTGTTACTGTAACAACTGAATTTGTGAAATTTTATATATATATATATAATATATAAGGTACACTGTTCATTTCAAGGTATACTTTTACACTGAACTAGCTCTCTGCTATACGGAACTAGCTCTCTGCTATACTGAACTAGCACTCTGCTATACTGAACTAGCTCTCTGCTATACGGAACTAGCACTCTGCTATACTGAACTAGCTCTCTGCTATACGGAACTAGCACTCTGCTATACTGTATTCACTACTCATGCGTTTGCCTAATACCACGAGTGGAACAGTCTATTACACCCTTTTCTCTTTCTCAGGAAAGAAAAACCCAAACCTCATCACATATTAAATACTATCTGTTCTTTCTCTAATCTATTGGTATGCATTTGAAAGATCTGTCACACACATATGTTTAGACATGTATCATTGACTGTCTGCGTTGCGGACATGCCGGATGCACTCAGCTACTGTGTCCTTTGGGCTAATAGTTGTCAGAGAGTAAGAGAACGTGTAGAGCAAGTGATTGATATATAGACGGGATAGTCTGAGCCATCACAATCCCCTCATTGTGTTTGTTTGTGTATCAGCAGAGACCCACAACTGCCCACACACACACACACACACACACACACACACACACACACACACACACTAAAACACATAGACAGTAGTCACAGTGGCAAACCTCTCTGTCTATCTGTCTCTCTTTCATTCTCACACACACACACACACACACACACACACACACTCACACAACACACACACACACAAACAAACACACACACAGTCCAATACAAATATGCATCTGTCTAAGGGTCACATTAACAATGAGGATGTGTTTGCCTTAACAAGAGAGGGCAAGGGAAAAAGTGGTGGGTGGGGGTCTGAGAGTCGACAAAGAGAGAGAGAGAGAGAGAGAGAAAGAGAAAAGAGAGAGAGAGAGTAAAAGAGAAGAGAGAGAGAGAGTGAAAGTCAAGAGAGAGAGAGGGGAGAGCGATCTCATCATGTGGCTTGCCCCCCCCCCCCACCACCCCCCCCGCCCCCCCCCCCCCGGGCAATGAGCAGGTGTGTTTCCTCATGTCCAGAGCTCATCCCTGATAAATCAGCCCTGTACCACATACCAACTAATTAGCACCAGTGCAGGAGAATGTTTCTGTGTGTGTGTGTGTGTGTGTGTGTGTGTGTGTGTGTGTGTGGTGTGTTATAAACTCCTAATTTATGATAGAATTATAAATTATACTGAATATTGTTTAATTTATTATTGCTGTTTTTTGCTGTTATCTAATGTTTTTTGTAAGTTGCTTTGGATTAAAGCATCTGGTAAATACCTTAAGCTTAACCTTAACTTTAAATAAACTAGGTGTTATTGTCTGGGGGGAAACTCTTTATCTGTGTAAAAAAATGAAGTGACAACTCATCATTCCTAGGAAAAACAGATAATATTACGTTATTAATACAGGAAAAGGCTTTTGCAGGCTTCTCTAGTTGTAGACATTGATCAAGTTAGTGATACAGATAGGTTCCCTATTGTTTGAAGTTTGAAAGGAAAGCTAATATACACAGAAGTTCTAATACACACACAAGTTCTAATACAGACACAAGTTACGTGTTCTAATGACACAAGTTCTAATACACACACAAGTTCTAATACAGACACAAGTTCCGTGTTCTAATGACACAAGTTCTAATACACACACAAGTTCTAATACAGACACAAGTTCCGTGTTCTAATGACATAAGTTCTAATGCAGACACAAGTTCTAATACAGACACAAGTTCCGTGTTACAAGAAAGGAATATCTGTTTCACATGTTTAGTTGTTTATTCTGAAAAGAACTGGAGGCTTTGTTCTGCATTGTGTGTGTTGGCACAAAACCTTCCTCTTAAGTTCACAGGCTGCATGTGTGTGTGTGTGTGTGTGTGTGTGTGTGTGTGTGTGTGTGTGAGAGAGTGTGTGTTTGTTTGTGAGAGAGTGTGTTAGTACAGAACCTTCCTCTTAAGTTCACAGGCTGCGTAGTCTTGTTTTACTGTGGTGGATTCAGGGAATGAATCTTTGTTTGAAACCATACACGCTTGCTTACTTAAAACAAGTGGATGAGTTTTCTATCGAATTAATCACTTTTCAATTACTTCAGTCTAAAACAAGAGCTTGACCTTTGAGAGAACAGGAGTTTGGTTACAGCAGGTCAACTCTTGGAGTGTAACACAACAGTGTTCATCTGTGTATCTGTCTGGTGGGCCGGTATAAGGTTACTTGCAGGCGACAGTTACAAGGTTTGGTCAGGGTGCAATCATGCTACTAATAGCCTACTTGTCTTAGTAGCTGAGGGTAGGCTATGCTATATGCCTGTGTGTCCCTCCACACAGTAATGAGACCCCTCTACTCTAACTGTATATAATATAGCTTATATGAATTGTAGCATATTTTTTCTAAAGAACCTGTGTGAAGATGATGATGTGCTGACTTCTTCCACTGAATCCAAAGGAAACAAAGTACATTACATTCCTGTCCAGTAGATGGGGGTAGAGATCTTTATGAGGCAAGAACTCAGGGACAGCGATAATAGCAAAACAAGAATGTCAAGATGGCGGTCGGGATGCAAGGTACGCGTTGCTATAGATACTGACTAGTTTTACACTAAACACGAAACATGCTTACCACTTTAAAGTTTTAAAACAAACAGACTACTACATTTGGTGATTGTATTATTGATTGTGGTCAGTATTTATGTCTTAGTCTTCATTTCCTTTCGGTCAATAATGATATTCAAACTTGCTATCTGCTGGTTCAGCCTGTTATTCCGAACTAGCCATATAAATTAGAAATACAATTCACGTGTACGACAAGTTCGTTAAAGTTAGGAAAGCGGTTTGAAGTTTTATTAACAAATGAGCTTACTTCATACTAAGCTAACGTATGTTCCCAAGTAAAAGTTGCACACATATTATTTAAACGATTTGCCTAACTCACCTATTCTTACGAAGCAAGTACGCTTTTTCAAGTAGGTTTTATGCTACTCAACACTGTGCAATGCCAAGTACACCAACTGCTTTATTTGTACTCTCTGTCATAAGTGTAACCTACTTGAAAATAATTAAATCAAGCCTCGAGTGAGCGTCAGGGCAATTGTGATCTGCTAGTGCTCCGAAGATGCTAGTGCTTTTACAAGATGTTGTGGATCAGTAAATGTTCCTTAGACTGCGTTAAGTTAAAGTGACCATATCTGAGACAAAATCCGGGGACATTATCAGTTCAGACGCGTAAACACCCGCAAAACAGTGTCATATTTGTATCTTTGTAAGCGAAAAACGGGGACTGTCCCCAGAAACAGGGGATGTCTGGTCACCTGACGTTAAGTTCATCACAGATATTCTCTCTTTTATTTATTCTCTCTTTTCCAGCCAAGAACTCCGTGGTCGTATCCTTTGTCGGAGCTCATCTTTGTCAGTCTCAACTGTGTGTGATGTGTGTGCCTGTGTGTTCCTGTGTGTTTATGATGTGTGTGTGTGTGTGTGTGTGTGTGTGTGTGTCGGAGCTCATCTTTGTCAGTCTCAACTGTGTGTGATGTGTGTGCCTGTGTGTTTATGGTGTGTGTGTGTGTGTGTGTGTGTGTGTGTGTGTCGGAGCTCATCTTTGTCAAGTCTCAACTGTGGAGACCGAGCAGTCGAGTGCAATCAGGAAAGAGCATGATGAAAGACATGCATATTTATAGCTTATAAAATATTCACAGTTATGGAAAGGAAAGAAGTGGTTGTTAAAAATAAACCAGGTTCTATTTTACCTCTGGGAATTAGCACTATAGGTCGTCTGCATGAATATACATACAGTCCTCTCGCTGTGTCTGAGGGACAAAAGGGGATCGAAAATGTAAACAATCACTGGATATTTCCTTCAACGGAGATTGTGAACGTGCGTCTAAAAGCCATCCTATAGTGAAGGAGATTGGGAAGTGTCTAGAGCAGTGGCGGTTCTGCATGGAATTACGCCCCGGGCGATATCCCCCTCCGAGCGCCCCCCCCCCCCCCCCCCCCCCGAAAAAATTATAGTATAACAATATAAGTCAAAGAAAAAATGAAATGTATCAATTGCACAAATCCTTCAATAGAACATTTGAATAACACACTTAAGAGAATTATTGCACACATAATGTACATTAAGGTTAGCTAACCAGCTATCTGCAAGTTATGTTGTGCTAGTGCAACGCTTGCTAGTCTAGTGGTGTCAAAAGGAAATCTATGGTCTAACCAGCTAGCTATCGACCTGTTAATTATTAAGATTATACTAGTACTCTGTATGCTTTTCAATTGCACAACTCTTTCAATAGAGCATTTAAATAACACACTTTAGATAATCAATGCACACATCATGTGCATTAATGTTAGCTAACACCAGCTCTTTGCAAGTTATGTTGTGCAAGCACTCAACATGCATTATAGTTAGTTGAGTTTGCTAATAGTGGCTAATGGGATTTCGCTAACGCTTGCTAGTCTAGTGGTGTCAAAAGGAAATCTGTGGTCTAACCAGCTAGCTATCGACCTGCTAATTATTAAGATTATACTAGTACTCTGTATGCTGTTACATTATGTTAGTTGTGGCTAGCGGGATTTCGCTAACACTTTAGCCTAGTGTCAGATGAATGAACATGTTCATACCCTATGGTCAAATCAGCTAGCTAACGCTAGCTAGCAAACAATTCAGTTGGTGCTCAACATTAGCTGGTTGCCTTACAGTAATAGGAATATTGGTTAAGCTACACTTGATAAAATAAAACACATTTTTACCTTGTCCACTCGAGCATCCTTCAATAGCTTTATCGATAATGTAATAGACTACTCTGTTAAAGATGTATTACATTTCCCTCGGGATGAATAAAGTATCTATCTAACTATCTATCTATCTCTATACTCTGCTCACTATTACCTTCACCAGTTGGATAAATTGATGCAGTTAGTGGTCTCCTTCCACCAATTAACCCTTGGTGACCACATAATCGTTCTGTATTACCTATTTTTATAAGCCATTTCACACAATTCAGAAAAACAAAAAGTATAGGGTAATTATAATGTTTATTGGGAGACCCAGAGCTGAACTGCCCGCCGCCCCCTCTCTCTTTCCCCCTTTCACCCAGGATTGCGCTGCACCTTCTTAGCGAGCAGGTGCGCCTGCAGCTGCAGGGGGCGCCAATTTGCCAATTCCTCACGCAGTGATATGATGTATAGAAAAGCGCTTCGCGGCCTAGATTATTATTACTATTTAAGTGCTCGTGCCGCCCCTCACGTGTCATGGAAAAGTGCCGCCCCGGGCGGCTGCCCGGGTCGCCCGTGCCTAAAACCGCCACTGGTCTAGAGAGAGACAGTTTATACCGGAAAAGGCAGCTACTCTGTTTTGAATGCAAAGACACCCTATGATGTGTAAATAACAGAACGAGCCAGAGGCTGTGACAGAGGGTACAAACATCCCATCCATCTAGGTGTTAGACGACAAGGGAACTTGTTGGAAAGCGGGTTACAGGTGTGTTTGGAGACTGTCAGCCAATGTTCGTGTGTGTGTGATGTGCTTGTGTGTGTGTGTGTGTGTGGGTGATGTGCCTGTGTGTGATGTGCCTGTTTGTGTGTGTGTG
>NC_137909.1:31687565-31690065 GCF_963457725.1 Sprattus sprattus
CAACGCCTCCGTTCTGTGGGCTACAGTGTGGGGATTGTTAGGTGTGTGTGTGTGTGTGTGTGTGTGTGGGGGGGGGGGGGGGGGGGGGGGGGGGGGGGATTGTTAGGCGGGGCACAAGGCCATCGGGAGAGAGAGAGAGAGCCTGCCTGAACAATGGCACATCTGGCTGGGGCTATACACTTCATTTAGCTGTGTTTGTGTGTAGCCAATATATATATATACGCTTCTGCACACACGTAAGCTGAGCTGCCAAACTGTTTCAGCTGTGTGTGTGTATGTCAGTCTGTGCATGTGGGGTGTGTGTATTGGGGGGGGGCGCATGTGTGTGCGCTGCTTGCGTTTGCTTACTACCATGTGTATATGTGCTTCCAGAGTCAGTGTTACTGTAACAACTGAATTTGTGAAATTTTATATATATATATATAATATATAAGGTACACTGTTCATTTCAAGGTATACTTTTACACTGAACTAGCTCTCTGCTATACGGAACTAGCTCTCTGCTATACGGAACTAGCACTCTGCTATACTGAACTAGCTCTCTGCTATACTGAACTAGCACTCTGCTATACTGAACTAGCTCTCTGCTATACGGAACTAGCACTCTGCTATACTGAACTAGCTCTCTGCTATACGGAACTAGCACTCTGCTATACTGTATTCACTACTCATGCGTTTGCCTAATACCACGAGTGGAACAGTCTATTACACCCTTTTCTCTTTCTCAGGAAAGAAAACCCAAACCTCATCACATATTAAATACTATCTGTTCTTTCTCTAATCTATTGGTATGCATTTTGAAAGATCTGTCACACACATATGTTTAGACATGTATCATTGACTGTCTGCGTTGCGGACATGCCGGATGCACTCAGCTACTGTGTCCTTTGGGCTAATAGTTGTCAGAGAGTAAGAGAACGTGTAGAGCAAGTGATTGATATATAGACGGGATAGTCTGAGCCATCACAATCCCCTCATTGTGTTTGTTTGTGTATCAGCAGAGACCCACAACTGCCCACACACACACACACACACACACACACACACACACACACACACACACACACTAAAACACATAGACAGTAGTCACAGTGGCAAACCTCTCTGTCTATCTGTCTCTCTTTCATTCTCACACACACACACACACACACACACACACTCACACAACACACACACACACAAACAAACACACACACAGTCCAATACAAATATGCATCTGTCTAAGGGTCACATTAACAATGAGGATGTGTTTGCCTTAACAAGAGAGGGCAAGGGAAAAAGTGGTGGGTGGGGGTCTGAGAGTCGACAAAGAGAGAGAGAGAGAGAGAGAGAAAGAGAAAAGAGAGAGAGAGAGTAAAAGAGAAGAGAGAGAGAGAGTGAAAGTCAAGAGAGAGAGAGGGGAGAGCGATCTCATCATGTGGCTTGCCCCCCCCCCCCACCCCCCCCGCCCCCCCCCCCCCCCCCCCCCCCGGGCAATGAGCAGGTGTGTTTCCTCATGTCCAGAGCTCATCCCTGATAAATCAGCCCTGTACCACATACCAACTAATAAGCACCAGTGCAGGAGAATGTTTCTGTGTGTGTGTGTGTGTGTGTGTGTGTGTGTGTGTGTGTGTGTGTGTGTGTGTGTGTGTGTGTGTGTGTGTGTGTGTGTGTGTGGTGTGTTATAAACTCCTAATTTATGATAGAATTATAAATTATACTGAATATTGTTTAATTTATTATTGCTGTTTTTGCTGTTATCTAATGTTTTTGTAAGTTGCTTTGGATTAAAGCATCTGGTAAATACCTTAAGCTTAACCTTAACTTTAAATAAACTAGGTGTTATTGTCTGGGGGGAAACTCTTTATCTGTGTAAAAAATGAAGTGACAACTCATCATTCCTAGGAAAACAGATAATATTACGTTATTAATACAGGAAAAGGCTTTTGCAGCTTCTCTAGTTGTAGACATTGATCAAGTTAGTGATAAAGATAGGTTCCCTATTGTTTGAAGTTTGAAAGGAAAGCTAATATACACAGAAGTTCTAATACACACACAAGTTCTAATACAGACACAAGTTACGTGTTCTAATGACACAAGTTCTAATACACACACAAGTTCTAATACAGACACAAGTTCCGTGTTCTAATGACACAAGTTCTAATACACACACAAGTTCTAATACAGACACAAGTTCCGTGTTCTAATGACACAAGTTCTAATACAGACACAAGTTCCGTGTTACAAGAAAGGAATATCTGTTTCACATGTTTAGTTGTTTATTCTGAAAAGAACTGGAGGCTTTGTTCTGCATTGTGTGTGTTGGCACAAAACCTTCCTCTTAAGTTCACAGGCTGCATGTGTGTGTGTGTGTGTGTGTGTGTGTGTGTGTGTGTGTGTGAGAGAGTGTGTGTTTGTTTGTGAGAGAGTGTGTTAGTACAGAACCTTCCTCTTAAGTTCACAGGCTGCGTAGTCTTGTTTTACTGTGGTGGATTCAGGGAATGAATCTTTGTTTGAAACC
>NC_137909.1:31697565-31700065 GCF_963457725.1 Sprattus sprattus
CACACTCACACTCACACTCACACTCACACACACACTCACACACACACACACACACAAACTAGACTTTACCAGTAATCTGTGCTCACCACAAGGGAATGGCTTTCAGGGTGAATCATCTGAGCCTATGGTGGGGCTTCTTCTTCCAAGCCTGATTTGAAACATGTCCTTTTGATTGCAAACCTTTTTAACCCACATGAGTTGTGTCAGACCAGGTGAAGTGGTCCTACAGAACTGTGTGTGTGTGTGTGTGTGTGTGTGTGTGTGTGTGTGTGTGTGTGTGTGTGTGTGTGTGTGTGTGTGTGTGTGTGTGTGCGTGTAGTACCCAGAGTGGTCTGCAGGAGGCGTGAGAGACTGACATTGAGTGGACGTCTGAGTAGAGTTTGAGTCTGGACATCAGATCTGTGTTATTAAGGCATGAATCTGTAAATCAGATCTGTGTTATTAAGGCATGAATCTGTAAATCAGATCTGTGTCTTTAAGGCATGAATCTGTAAATCAGATCTGTGTTATTAAGGCATGAATCTGTAAATCAGATCTGTGTTATTAAGGCATGAATCTGTAAATCAGATCTGTGTCTTTAAGGCATGAATCTGTAAATCACATCTGTGTCTTTATTGTAAATCATACAACAGTTGGGTCTGGTTGGTGCCTATGTCCGAATCACTGCAGTTGACCAGTCCCACTCTCACTGGTGTCCCATGGCTAAAATAACTAATAAAGTGCTTTTAAACGGATCATCGTGTGGCTTAAATAAATACATGTGTCTGTTTAAATGACCAGTACACACACACACACACACACACATTACTGGTACACACACATACCCACACACACACACTTTACCGTTACACACACACACACACAAACACACACATTACCGGTACACACACACACACAAACACACACACACAAACACACACATTACCGGTACACATTCACAGCCCAGCATTTACATCCTGGAGAAGTAGATGCAATGGTTGAACATAATAAATAATACATGATAAACATGCCCGTTTAAAGCACAGCCCTGCTAGAGGTGAGGTGTGTGTGTGTGTGTCTCTGTGTGTGTGTGTATCTGTGTGTGTGTGTGACAGAGAGTGAGAGAGCGAGACGAGGATTATGGAAAAGGGACAGAAGAGATATTTGAGAGGCCCAGACGTAAGACTTCGCTCTAGAGTTGCTCCCATCTCTCATCACTGACAGCTCAGTTAATGATCAGCCTCCTGCCAAGGTTTCCAGAGCGACTAAATCAAACACACCATGTGTGTGTGTGTGTGTGTGTGTTAAAAAAATACCTCTGAACATTCACACAAAGCTGTCATATGTAACCTGATGTTTCTTTGTGTGTGTACGTGTGTTTGCATTTATTTGTGTGCGTGTGTGTGTCTTTGCATTTATTTGTGTGTGTGTGTCTGTTCGCATGTGTGTGCGTACACTTGCCCATTCAAGTGCAGTATTTGTTCTCTACCATTAACCATTGCACCATGGTCAGGTATATAACAACCTCGCAATCAAAGTCACTGAATGTTCCACGCCAGCCTAGTCAAATGTTTGTTTAAGATATTTAAAAAAAACTGTTGATGGAATGAAATTGAGGTTGTTCTTGAATCAATACATAGTTGAATGGATGAAGCGAAAGTAGGCATAGAATAGGCAAGCCTAGTGTGGGGCTTACATGTGTGTGTGTGTGTGTGGGGGGGGGCTGTATAGTGGGGCTTACATGTGTGTGTGTGTGTGATGCCCGATAGTGTGGACCTTACATGTGTGTGTGAGGGCTGCCTGTATAGTGGGGGCCTTACATGTGTGTGTGTGTGTGATGCCCGATAGTGTGGACCTTACATGTGTGTGTGAGGGCTGCCTGTATAGTGAGGGCCATTAGTGTGTGTGTGTGGGGGGGCTGCCTGTATAGTGAGGGCCATTAGTGTGTGTGTGTGGGGGATGCCTGTATAGTGGGGGCCATTAGTGTGTGTGTGTGGGGGATGCCTGTATAGTGAGGGCCTTACATGTGTGTGTGTGTGGGGGATGCCTGTAGAGTGTGGGCCTTACATGTGTGTGTGTGGGGGATGCCTGTATAGTGAGGGCCTTACATGTGTGTGTGTGTGGGGGCTGCCTGTATAGTGTGGGCCTTACATGTGTGTGTGTGTGTGTAGGCTGCCTGTATAGTGGGGGCCTTAAGTGTGTGTGTGTGGACTGCCTGTATAGTGTGGGCCTTAAGTGTGTGTGTGTGGACTGCCTGTATAGTGTGGGCCTTAAGTGTGTGTGTGTGGACTGCCTGTATAGTGTGGGCCTTAAGTGTGTGTGTGTGGACTGCCTGTATAGTGTGGGCCTTAAGTGTGTGTGTGTGGACTGCCTGTATAGTGTGGGCCTTAAGTGTGTGTGTGTGGACTGCCTGTATAGTGTGGGCCTTAAGTGTGTGTGTGTGGACTGCCTGTATAGTGTGGGCCTTACATGTGTGTGTGTGTGTGGACTGCCTGTATAGTGTGTTGTGCCTTACGTATGT
>NC_137909.1:31724461-31729461 GCF_963457725.1 Sprattus sprattus
TGCTAAGGGATTACTAAAATCCAGGTGTCATCTCAGGATGATGCAACAATAGCAGTGGCATCCGGGCATAACACAGCTTGTGTGTGTGTGTGTGTGTGTGTGTGTGTGTGTGTGTGTGTGTGTGTGTGTGTGTGTGAGTGTGTGTGAGTGTGTGTGTGTGTGTGTGTGTGTGTGTGTGTGTGTGTGTGTCTGTTTCTGTGTATGTGTACATGAGTGCCTGTGTACATGAGTGCCTGTGTGTATGTGTGTGAGTGTGTGTGTGTGTGTGTGTGTGTGTGTGTACCTGTGTGTGTGGCATATGGTCCCAGCCATTGGCAGGACAGCCAGTTTCCGGGTTCAGAGCCCCCTGTGGTCAGATATGGCACTGCTCGTCATACTGTCCCAGTGTGAACTGAAGAGTGTTGGCCGAGAGAGATAATGAGTCTACTGTGCCTCTCTGTGTGTGTGTGTGTGTGTGTGTGTGTGTGTATTTGTATGTGTGTGTGTGTGTGTGTGTGTTTGTGTGTGTGTGTGTGTGTGTGTGTATGTGTGTGTGTGTGTGTGTGTGTGTGTGTGTGTGTGTGTGTGTGTGTGTGTGTGTGTGTGTGTGTGTGTGTGTGTGTGTGTGTGTGTGTGTGTGTGTGTGTGTGTGTGTGTGTGTGTGTGTGTGTGTGTGGCGTCATACTGTCACAGTGTGAGCTGAAGAGTGTTGATGGAGGAGATCATGAGTCTGCTGTGCCACTCTGTTATACTCTATAATAGTTTTTTACTCTATACTTTTTATAACTCTATGATATACAGTACTGTGCAAAAGTTTTAGGCAGGTGTGAAAAAATGCTGTAAACTAAGAATGCTTTCAAAAATGGAAGTGTTAACAGTTTATTTTCATCAATTCTTCATAAATTAACAAAATGCAGTGAAGGAACAGAAGAAAATTCTAAATTAAATCAATATTTGGTGTGACCACCCTTTGCCTTCAAAATAGCATCAATTCTTCCAGATACACTTGCGCACAGTTTTTGAAGGAACACGGCTGGTAAATTGTTCCAAACATCTTGGAGAACTAACCACAGATCTTCTGTGGATGTAGGCTTCCTAAAATTATTCTGTCTCTTCATGTAAACCCAGACAGACTCGATGATGTAGAGATCAGGGCTCTGTGGGGGTCATACCATCACTTGCAGGACTTTCTGTTCTTCTTTAAGCTGGAGATAGTTGTTAATGACATTGGCTGTATGTTTGGGGTTATGGTCCTGCTGCAGAATACATTTGGTGCCAATCATACGCCTCCCTGATGGTATTGCATGATGGATTAGTATCTGCCTGTATTTCTCAGCATTGAAGACACCATTCATCCTGACCAAATCTCCAACTCCACTTGCAGAAATGCAGCCCCAAACTGGAAAGGAACCTCTACCATGCTTCACTGTTGCCTGCAGACTCTCATTATTGTACCTCTCTCCAGCCCTTCGGCGAACAAACTGCCTTCTTCTACAGCCAAATATTTCTAATTTTGACTCATCAGTCCAGAGCACCTTCTGCCATGTTTCTGCACCCCAGTTTCTATGTTTTCGTGCTTAGTTCAGTCACTTGGCCTTGTTTCCTTGTCGGGGTAAAGCTTTTTGGCTGCAACTCTTCCATGAAGACCACTTCTGGCCAGACTTCCCCGGACAGTAAATGTCTGTACCTGGGTACCACTGGTTTCTGCCAGTTCTGAGCTGATGCCACTGCTTGAAATCTTCCGATTTCGAAGGTAAATAAGCTTGATGTGTTTTTCATCAGCTGCATTAAGTTTCCTTGGCTGAACACTGCGTCTACGATCCTCTACGTCTTCTTCAAAAGAGCTTGAACTGCACATTTTGAAACCCTTGTCTGCTTTGAAATCTTTGTCTGGGAGAGACCCTGCTGATGCAGTATAACTACGTTGTGTCTTGTTGCTGTGCTCAGTCTTACCATTTAAATGGATTCAAAATAAACATTTATTGTTTACATTTTTCAAAGCATTCTTAGTTCATAGCATTTTTTCAAGTTTTGCACAGTACTGTATATACTTTGTTTAACTGTTTAATGTCTGGTCTGCCGTCTCAGCCAGGCGTGTGTGTGTTTTTACCTGTTTACACACATGTTTACAGGTCTGTTTACCTGTTTACACAACCGTTTACAGGTCTGTTTACCTGTTTACACACCCATTTACAGGTCTGTTTACCTGTTTACACACCCGTTTACAGGTCTGTTTACCTGTTTACAGGTCTGTTTGTCTGTTTACCTGTTTACAGGTCTGTTTACCTGTTTACAGGTCTGTTTGTCTGTTTACCTGTTTACACACCCGTTTACAGGTCTGTTTACCTGTTTACACAACCGTTTACACACCCGTTTACAGGTCTGTTTACCCGTTTACAGGTCTGTTTACCTGTTTACACACCCGTTTACAGGTCTGTTTACCTGTTTACACAACCGTTTACACACCCGTTTACACACCCGTTTACACAACCGTTTACACACCCGTTTACAGGTCTGTTTACCCGTTTACAGGTCTGTTTACCTGTTTACTCACCCATTTTCGGGCATGTTTACCTGTTTACAAACCTGTTTACAGGTCTGTTTACCTGTCTGTGATCAGTGCAGAGTGTGTCATACGTTGTGTCTCAGCTGTGAGCAGTGGGCGGTGCTCTGATTGGTGGAGAAGCTGAACTGGGAGGGACTACGGAAGGGCCTAAATGTCAGACATCAATTAAGCATGTGTAGGTTCCTCTTTCACTCACACACACACACACACACACACACACACACACACAAACACACACACACACACACACACACACACACACACATACACACACACACACACACACACACACACACTCACACACACACACACACACACACACACACACATTCTCTCTCACACACACACACACACACACATACACACACACACACACACACACACACACACACACACACACACACAAACCTTTCAAACCAATACAAAAATTTGTCTTTCTAGTCATGTGTCACAGCAGTATCTCTGTTGTCACTCGCTGTCACAAGAGATCCCAGCGCACCAGAAGGCAGCGCAACCTGGGTAACCTCCGCTCATTTCAACAAACCTCATCTGCTGTAACCTCCTTCTCTGTTGGCCTGTGGAACTGCCAGTCTGCAGGCAACAAAGCCAACTTCATTTCAGGTTATGCCAATCACCTCTCACTAGGGCTCTTAGCTCTCACTGAGACTTGGATCAAACCTGAAGACACTGCTGTCCCGGCAGCACTCTCCACTAACTACGCCTTCTCCCATACATCTCGGCCATCTGGTCGTGGAGGTGGGACGGGGCTGCTGATCTCGGAAAACTGGAAATTTACTCCACTGCTGTCTTCAAACAGGTATGCCTCGTTTGAATATCATGCAATTATGGTAACTGCTCCTGTTGAAACATATGTGATTGTTATCTACCGGCCACCAGGACAACTGGGCGATTTCGTCCATGAGCTGGACACCCTGCTGTCAGCCATCCCTGACCATGAGTGTCCAATACTCATCCTTGGCGACATGAACATCCACCTAGACAACCCCAACTCGGCTGACTTCCGGACCCTGGTCCACTCGTTCGACCTACAACAGGTATCCACTCCCCCAACTCACAAAGCAGGGAAAGAGCTCGACCTCATCCTTGCTCGGAACTGCACCACGGAAAACCTAACTGTAACCCCTCTCCATCTCTCAGACCACTTCTTCATTCGCTTTGATGTTCGACTCATTGAGCAACCCTCTGTCCCTCCTCCTATGGTCTCGTTCCGGCGCAACCTCCGCACACTCTCCCCCACTCACTTTTCCTCCCTGGTTTCCTCTACTCTTCCACCTTTATCCACCTTCTCCTCACTAGGTGTCAATGACGCCACAGAATCTCTCTGCTCCACTCTAAGCTCATGCTTGGACAGTTTGTGTCCACTTTCTACCAGACCTGCGCGAGCTACCCAGTCTCATTCATGGCTGAGTGATACCCTCCGAACGCAGCGCTCCAATCTCAGAGCGGCTGAGAGAAAGTGGCACAAATCTGCAGCACAGGACGATCTTGCAAGCTACCAGACACTGCTGGCCTCCTTCTCAACCAGCATCACTGCTGCTAAGAAAACTTTTTTCAATGACAAAATCAACAGTGCAACTGATGCTCGGAAACTATTTTCCACCTTCAAAACTCTGCTCTACCCTCCTCCTCCTCCCCCAGCTACTAACCTCACAGCCGATAACTTTGCTTCCTTCTTCACAGAGAAAGTGGCAGCCATTGGGAAACAATTCGACCAACTGTCTTCCCCCCCTAAGGGCGCTACCATCAATAACTCATCTTTTCCCTCCTTCACCCCCCTCACTGAGAGTGAGGTCTCCAAAATCCTAGCAGGTAGCCGTCCAACTACATGCCCGCTGGACCCTATCCCATCCAACATCCTTCAAGCCATTTCCCCTGCCGTCCTACCGGCAATAACCCAGGTGATTAATGCCTCTTTTAATTCTGCAACATTTCCTTCTTCATTCAAGGTGGCTCGGGTGACGCCGCTGCTCAAAAAGCCGTCTCTCGATCCCACTCAGGTGGAAAACTACCGACCGGTCTCACTTCTCACTCTCCTATCTAAAACACTTGAGAGGGCAGCCTCCAAACAGGTCACAGAGTTCCTGTCAACAAACAATCTCCTCGATCCAAACCAGTCTGGATTCAAAAGCGGTCACTCCACCGAAACAGCCCTGCTATCTGTGACAGAGGCTTTAAAAACAGCTAGAGCAGCAGCTCAATCCTCAGTTCTTGTCCTGCTTGACCTATCAGCTGCGTTTGATACAGTCAACCACCGCATTCTTCTGTCCATACTATCAAGTATGGGCATCTCAGGCAAGGCGCACTCCTGGTTTGAATCGTACCTCTCTGGGCGCTCATTCAAGGTGTCATGGCAAGGTCATCTATCTGTACCCCACCACCTCACCACTGGGGTGCCCCAGGGGTCTGTAATGGGACCACTTCTCTTTGCCATCTA
>NC_137909.1:31749461-31751961 GCF_963457725.1 Sprattus sprattus
CGGAGCCAAAAACACCCGGGACACAGGGAGGTGTTAGATAGGGTGTGTTGATGGCTGCAGATGGGCAGGGGAGGGGTAGTCTTCTCCTAAAGTGTTGTGTGTGATCTCAGGGTCCGCATGAGAAACCACAACAGTATGAGGGGTTTTAGAGCCATTCAAACATTTGCATTTGACTGTGATATGGGGGAGGGGGAGGGGTGCTTGGTAAAAGGATTCTGCAAGATTACTTAAGGGGTCAAGGCACATGGCTTGGAGTAAATAAAAATAAAGGTTGAAACAAACAAAGACAAATAGCACACGACTCTGACAAAATAAAATAAAAAGGAATACAGGTGGAACAAACAAAGAAAACATAAAATAGTGTCAGCAGATAAGTCACAACAAGCCTTCAAATCCCCTATATGATAGCTTGGAAGCTATCACCTTTGAAAAGTAAATACAAGTTAAAGCAAGGCATTGTCAGACTTAAATCATACCAGACAATAAACAAAACAGTCAAAAGTCATATACCAGACAATAAACAAAGCAGTCAAAAGTCATATGAACAAAACAGTCAAAAGTGGTCAAAAGTATGTCACACTAAAATCTCACTCAGTCAGAGAGTGGCATTGAAGTCATTCATCCATCGGCTGGGAGTCGTGTAAGTACATTCATTCATCGGCTGGCCAGCCCACACACACACACACACACACACGTACACACACGCGCGCTTGCGCAGTTGTTCACTCAGAACACGCGTTGTCTGACTCGCGTGGAAACACAGACAAGAGAGCGCTTGCGCAGTTGTTCGCTCGGAACACGCGTTGTCTGACTCGTGGGGAAACAAAGACAAGAGAAGTTAATAATCTGGTTACAACATGTAGGCAACACAGAACACAGAGAGTAAGCAGAAGTCTGCCTCCTCAACATTCACTGGCTTTGTGTGACTACCAGGCAGATCACTTGAACAGCGAGCTCATTTGATTTTACTTAAAAGGGGCATTCCAACATATTGTGGGCCCAGCTAATGTGTCTATACATTTACGTATGTGTTTCCGTAAAGGCATCTTATTTCCATGTATCTTAAACATATACACCCAGGATGAAGGCTTTGTTAAAAGTCTTCACTCCTCTCCTTCTAACTGACTAAGTTAGATCAATTTAGACAATAGGATAGATGGGGCTGTTTGAATCACTACTGATAGTCAAGCCTGGCCACTTTAAGAACAAAGACAACACAGATGGACGCACACAGGCTTACACAACGAACATGAAACATGGAACAGACAAACATATCACGCTGAAACAAACCAACCGAAACCGACTCTTCCTGGTCCTTATAATGAATAGTTTAAGTCAATTATAGCGAACGGGACTTTTTCTATGTGCAGAGGCCGGTTAAGCAGATGAGAGACCTCTTTCATATCCGTACAGTACCCAGTTTATTTAACCGAAAGCTTACAATGGTAGACTTCTCAATTTGTAAAGCGTTACAAACAGAGCCAATGCCGCTCCCAAGACACAGTTCGTCTCGCACTTGTGCCTTCCCAATAACAGCGCCGACACAGTGCTTTTAAAAATGCATAGGTCTACTAAACGCCGAATGATAAAAACGTCCGAGACTGTGTATGTAAAACACGCCTCGATCACGTTTACTAGTCCGCGCGGCACAGTGTTTAACCTAAAACACGCGCTACAGTCACGACCCTAGTACAACGTCCGGAACGATAACGTTGTTAATTTCTGGTTTAAACTGGCCAATGCCTGTGCACTTTACGCTTAGCGCTGGATATGTAAAGAGTTGAGGCTGAATTAAGTGCTATATATTTATGAAATTGCTCTGTCTCTCACCCCCACACAACCTCTGTACACAGAAAGATGCTAAAAAGCTTACCTGTCTCCGTTTAAAGTTTTTGAAGCGTCGGCTCATATTCTTTTGCTGTTTCAGATAGATGTATATCTCCGGCTCGAAGGACCATCTAATGGAATAATAATAGCACGCTAAAGTTAAAGAATAGACCAGAGGCCGAGTCGGTTTCAGTTGGCTTGTATTGCAGCATGGAGACCCCTCTCGCTGTTGGTTCAAGAACGGTCTAACCTGATGCAGTATGCTATCAGGTTTTATACAAAGAGAAGGGGGGGTGGGATACATTTGAGAGGGTCACCTATGGGGGGATGGGGATGCCAGGACACAAGGCCTCTAGCAGGAAGAGGGGGGGGAGGGTCACATGTCATTTGCATTGGATCTCAGTGAGAGACAGACGTAGTATACGTTCAGAGTGAGTTGTAGATACAGAGAAGTACATCTTTACCTATAATAATAACAATAATTCCAGTTCCATCAGTATGTACAGTATATCTCATTATTTCTGTGTGTGTGTATGTGTGTGTGTGTGTGTGTGTGTGTGTGTGTGTGTGTGTGTGTGTGTGTGTGTGTGTGTGTGTGTGTGTGTGTGTGTGTGTGTGTGTGTGTGTGTGTTTCTCCTCAGGTCTGCGTCTCGTAAATATGTGAAGACACGTT
>NC_137909.1:31761961-31766961 GCF_963457725.1 Sprattus sprattus
TTCTAAAGTGTTTCTGTGCGTCTGTGTGTGTGTGTGTGTGTGTGTGTGTGTGTGTGTGTGTGTGTGTGTGTGTGTGTGTGTGTGTGTGTGAGTGTGTGTGTGTGTGTGTGTGTGTGTGTGTGTGTGTGTGTGTGTGTGTGCACGTGTGCGTGTGTGTGTGGCTATTGGCCCCATTGGACTCAAATACCAGCAGCAGTTCCCTCTCTCTGTCTCTCTCAGTGCTCTCTCTCTCTCTCTCTCAGTGCTCTCTCTCTCTCTCTCAGTGTTGTATCTCTCTCTCAGTGCCGTCTTTCTCTCTCTGTCTCTCGCTCTCTCTCTCTGTGCTGTATCTCTCTCTCTGTCTCTCTCTCTCTGTCTCTCTCAGTGCTCTCTCTCTCTCTCTCAGTGTTGTATCTCTCTCTCAGTGCCGTCTTTCTCTCTCTGTCTCTCGCTCTCTCTCTCTATGCTGTATCTCTCTCTCTGTCTCTCTCTCTCTGTCTCTCTCAGTGCTCTCTCTCTCTCTCTCAGTGTTGTATCTCTCTCTCAGTGCCGTCTTTCTCTCTCTGTCTCTCGCTCTCTCTCTCTGTGCTGTATCTCTCTCTCTGTCTCTCTCTCTCTTTCTCTCTCAGTGCTGTGTCTCTCTCTCTCTCTCTCTCTCTCTCAGTGCTGTGTCTCTCTCTCTCTCTCAGTGCTGTGTCATTGCCCCTGATATTAAAGCAGAGCCCAGCTGTGTTCAATGTGCATCACCTAGGCAGCTATGGGGCCATTTATGGAACCCTCAACTCTGTGGATTAATGGCTTCTTACTAACTCTGTGTAATAATGGCTTCTTACTAACTTTGTGTAATAATGGCTTCTTACTAACTCTGTGGAATAATGGCTTCATACTAACTCTGTGGAATAATGGCGTAGAATAGATTGAACTATTTCAGTCAGACCACGCTGTGGGCTGTTGGCTGTGGGCTGTTGGCTTTTCCTTAAACTGTAAAATACCTTACTCTGCGTTAACCACTAGGTGGCGCTCGTGGAACAGACGTGCATGCCTGTCTAATGCCTTAAAGGGGACATTTACTGCTTCTACACCCTTATTTGGGTATCTGGCATGTCTACTAACCCAAAAACGCTGAAAAAAGTGTGCTGTTTTAAATGGTCCGTGTGTGTTGGAGTATGTTATAATGGTACAGACATTTCATTCATTAAGACCCCAAGGAAACATACTTACTTGTGGTAAAATGGGCGTACGATGACACCTATAAAGTGGTCCCAAGAAATGAATGTATGTGTGAAATGCCTTATACAATTCATACATGTATACAATAGAATAATTCATGCATTCTTTATGCATTCATTCATCTACTTTACCTGTCATTTCTCTTTGAATGCACAGCCTTTAAATGTGGCATATGCATATTAGGTTGCTAAAAGATGGAAAATTTGATGTAATATATTTTTGTTATTTTTCCCATGCATGTATCCTGTCTGTTGAAACTGTTCTGGAGACAAATGTAAACAAATAATCAAACCAAAATACAGCACATTTTTATGACCACGCGACCTCTGCTATGGAATGCAATCTGTAAGTGCAATAGCCTACCACTTGTTGTAACATGTTTGTGCGATCTTACCTCTTCATACTAACAATGTACGATCTTACCTGTTCATACTAACGATACTAACGGGCAGAAAAGAAATCCTCTCTGGAACAGGGGCCAAAAGGAAGCCTGTTGAGTTTGAAACTCACTGGGGATCTACAGTTCACACACTTCAGCAGATTCATCTGAAGTCAATGCAGATCAAATCAAATCAGATCAAATCAGATCAAATCAGATCAAATCAAATCAGATCAAATCAAATGCAGCAACCGTTTATAACTTCCAAGAGGATCACCCGAATGTTTTCTGTCCAATCTGCACATCTTCCCTGCCAGGGACGATTCCTATTGGCTTTCAAAAGCATTCTTTAGAGCTATAGAAATTGGGTTGCCAATTAGGTTAAAGGTGATGTGGGGATATGCAAATTGAACCATGTGTCCTCTGGATGATTTACTCTCCAAGAATTAGCGTTGTATTTGGAAGGTTGATAACAGCAGCTGATGAATAAAACAAACTGCCATAAATAAGGCAATTGGTGTGTGGAAACACACATAACCTAGGCAGACACAACTATGTGTGAACACACACCTGAGGAGACACACACCTACACACACACACACCTGAGGAGACACACACCTACACACACACACACCTGAGGAGACACACACCTACACACACACACACCTGAGGAGACACACACCTACACACTTGAGGAGACACACACCTACACACACACACACTTGAGGAGACACACACCTACACACACACACACACACACCTGAGGAGGCACACACCTACACACACACACACCTACACAGACACACACCTACACACACACACACCTACCATGACACACATCTACACACACACACACACACACCTGAGGAGACACACACCTACACATACACACACACCTACACAGACACACACCTACACACACACACACCTGAGGAGACACACACCTACACAACACACACACCTTAGGAGACACACACCTACACACACACACCTGAGGAGACACACACCTACACATACACACACACCTACACAGACACACACCTACACACACACACACACACACACCTACACACAAACACACCTGAGGAGACACACACCTACACACACACACACCTGAGGAGACACACACCTACACACACACACACCTGAGGAGTACACACCTACACACACACACACCTGAGGAGACACACACCTACATACACACACACCTGAGGAGACACACACCTACACACACACACACCTGAGGAGACACACACCTACATACACACGCTGAAGGGTTGGGGTGGAGGCAAGGCCCAAGCCGCAGCCCTTGCTTTGACTAACCACACACACACACACACACACACACCTGAGGAGACACACACACACACACACACACACACACAGAAGGGTTCCGGTGGAGGCAAGGCCCAGGGCACAGCCCTTGCGTTGACTAAACACACACACACACACACACACACACACACACACACTCACACACTAACACACACACACACACACACACACACACACACACACACACACACACACACACACGCAGAAGGGTTGGGGTGGAGGAGGTGTGTGTGTGTGTGTGTGTGTGTGTGTGTGTGATAGGGCTGCTGCTGATCTGCTGAACAGATAATGGGCTGGCCTATAAGAGGGGTTTGCCATGGACGCTCTCTCTCTGCTCTAGATTTCTGCATTGCTGTTGCATGTTGGATTGTTCCAGTGGTGAGAGCCTGGTGCAAGACGTCCGACTACGTAACTCTACACTGAACACTTCCTCCGTCCTCGTCGCATTTTACACTTTAGTTTGTTACTTGTTTATCCCTAGACATATTACACGACACTTTCATTTTAATACATAAAACTGATTGGTTATACTATTGTAAATAAACCCTTTTTAATAATCACTACGGTGTTGTCGACCCACTTTATGTCAGGGCTGCCTTGAGCAAGGCAGTCGTGACACTTTGACTAACCACACACACAGACACACACAGACACACACACACAAACCTTCTCTCTCTCTCTCTCTCTCTCCTTTTCATTTGCTGCATCTGTTCTCTCTTGGTTCCACACTCTAGATTAAAGTAAAACACTCAGTAAATATGTATCTGTGTTGATAAGGCATTGCTCAATATTTCCAATGACGACACAGAAGGATTACATTTTAAATTTGCTTTATTTTGAACATGATCATGAAGCATATCATTTATTTGACAACATGAGCAGTTGAGCAGTGTGTTCCCTTCAAAGAGTAAAGAGCAGGAAGCCACTGAAGGTGCTGAGGTTATTAGAATTATCAACGAGCCTGTAGCCTATAGGGAGTCGCAGGTTAACTACATCTCCCACCTCCAGCTGCAGAGTCAAACCACTGGAGAGATAGGTTAGATAACCAGCAGTATCATACTCTCCCAAAAACATGACCTCCACTCCATTCTTACACATTTTGATATCCATATAGCGTCCGTTAAGATCTGCGACTGTGAATCTGAAGTAGTACACTCCTTTTACTGGAGCTGTGAAGAAGCCTGTTGTGTTGCTGTAGGTCTGTCCAACATTGGTGATGATTCTAGTGAAGACCAAGTTCAGCTCAGTATCCCCAGCCTGTATGTATCCTGAGTCAGTCAGACCTGCTGAGAATGCCACCTTGGGTTTATCGCTAATCTCTTTCTCCAGATTCACTACTTCAGTCTCAGTGGCTGCCAGTCTGGTCTTCACTGCTGTCAGCTCTGCCTCTTGTGCTGCAGTGTCTTTCTTCACGTGCTCCATGTCAGTCTCTGTGGCTGCCAGTCTCTCAGTAACTGACCTCAGATCAGCTGTCTGTGCTGCAGTGTCTTTCTTCACGTGCTCCATGTCAGTATCAGTGGCTGCCAGTCTCTCAGTAACTGACCTCAGATCAGCTGTCTGTGCTGCATCTTCCTTCCTCAGATTCACCACTTCAGTTTCACTTGCAGTCAGTCTGGTCTTCACAGCTGTCATCTCTGCCTCCAGAGCCTCCACTTTAGTTTCACTGGCCACCAGTCTTTGTTTCACAGCATCATTTTCACCCTCTATTTTGTTCAGATCATCCTGAGTGAATCTCAGAGTCACCCTCAGCTCCACTACCATGTCTCTGAGTTCCCTGAGCTCAGCAGAGACGTCCAGCTGGGTAGTGACAGCAGCAGCAGCAGCCCCAGTACTCTGGCTCTCTGTGTGAACTTCAGTCTGGGTGCCCCGAGTCTGAGATCCACACATGGAGAGCAGCAGCACCAGCAGTGTGATGACAGCCCTCATCTTCAACATAACTCACTCTCTGACACACAGAAGTTCTGTAGTAGCAGTAGTAGTATTTGCAGTAGCAGAAGTAGTAGTAAGGTTTTTAGTCTCACTCCTCAGACACCCTCTTTTATATGCCTCAAAATCTCATTATGTAAGAAAAAGCATG
>NC_137909.1:31771961-31776961 GCF_963457725.1 Sprattus sprattus
AATAATAATAATTCTCATAATAATAATATATTAACTAATAATTATAGTATATAATAGTAACCTTGCGAGCACACTGTATACCCACTAAGCTGGTCTATAATACTTGTATCTGATAGTCTCCCCTCCCCCCTCCATGACATCTACTGACTTCCGGCCATTGAAGTAGGTAAAACTGACTGCTGTCATACCTCACAACGTCCACTAGGCCCCGCCAGAGCGTCTTCACCTCATAGGGGATCCCATGCTTCTCACATAGAGCTCTCACCGACGGGGCGGCACGCCAGTAGTTGTGCCGAGGCATTGTGGGGAAAAGACTTGTGGGGAAATAAAAAAATAAAAAAGGAAAAACAGTAATTATTGTTTGTACGGCACATTACAAGTGACAGAGGTAATGCTTCCAAACTATAAGCGAGTCACAGTTAAGTGTTTTGAGGTGATGATGTTACAGTAAAGAGTGTTGAGGTGATGATGTCACAGTAAAGTGTTTTGAGGTTGTGACGGAGTTAATTCTGCGCCGTCACTTTAAATAGCGAGAGAGACGTTGGGGATATTGTCGGGGATAAATGAATGTGCAGTGGTTGGAAGGTGAATGCTTCATGAACGGTAGGACCAAAGTGAACATAATTTGCGGGTGAAACAGCATGGCGCCGTGCTGGGTGAGCCTGTGAGGAGGATCACGTATGGACTACCAAACTGAAAGGACATTAAAATCACGGAGCTCACCTGCAGCATATCCAGCGTGTAACCGAAGCAGAGCACATCTGAAACAACGTTCCTTATTCACGCACTCGCGCCAAACACTGGACTGGTCCATCTAAGACGGGTGATTGGCTCCCGTTCGGAATACTGACATTTTATCTGGCTGCTTAAAGTCTATTGAGTAAAGTTGTGCATATGACGATGACAACTCGGAAGTACTGTATGCATGATACATGTTTAAGAGAGTAATAATGTGTCTGCTAGATGATTGATTAAAATGTAATGGTTAACTCCTGGGAGGAGGAGTTAGGGTTCATATAACCTGGATCCCAATAATGGCAGGGAGTCGAGCTTTGGCCTCTGAGGTGAGAGGATGCCTGAACTGAATTTATAAGCTGTTTATTGCTAATCAGTAGGAGTACTATTTGTTTTGTTTGTTTAACTGTTTGTCCGGGAAAAGTTAGTTCTGTTAAATGTTAAATGTGCGTCTTGTCTGTAACCTGCCGGCAGCCTAAATAAAACTGCACCGTTTTGGACTATTTAACCACCATCTCCTGGTTACTGCCTCTGCCGCTCAACACACTATTTCACAGAGGTGATGATGTCACAGTAAAGAGTGTTGAAGTGATGATGTCACAGAAAAGTGTGTTGAGGTGATGATGTCACAGTAAAGAGTGTTGAAGTGATGATGTCACAGAAAAGTGTGTTGAGGTGATGATGTCACAGTAAAGTGTGTTGAGGAGATGATGTTACAGTAAAGAGTGCTGAGGTGATGTCACAGTAAAATGTGTTGAGGTGATGATGTAACAGTAAAGAGTGTTGAGGTGATGATGTCACAGAAAAGAGTGTTGAGGTAATGATGTCACAGTAAAGAGTGTTGAGGTGATGATGTCACAGTGAAGTGTGTTGAGGTGATGATGTCACAGTAAAGAGTGTTGTGGTGATGATGTCACAGTAAAGTGTGTTGAGGTGATGATGTCACATTTAAGTGTGTTGAGGTAATGATGTCACAGTGACACAGTTCTCTTACTGGTGCTCGATCTGGTAGTTGAGATGGCCGCTGAACCAATCATTGAAGGAGGACTGCTCGACATTGCAGGTTGCCTTCAACTGCCAACGGTGAAATATGGAAGAGAAAAACAAATATTAATGAATCTAAATTGGGATTTCATTTGCATACACATATTTAGCCTTTTTTACTTTCTCGAGGGAATGATGAAGGACACTATAAAGTCTCGATTTGAAAAGCATCTTCTGCAGATCCACCAGTATGTGAAGGCCTTAGGTAAACATACCTGCAGGATGGGGGAGGCCTTAAGCGAAATGTATGCTACTCCGATTCACGGAGTCAGAAACAGGGAACGCCTCTCCGATTTTTAACCGCTCTCTCCGAACCCTCTGTGAGCATCTCGGAGAGGCTGAAGTGCACCTACTCATTTTTCTAACTTCCCGTACGAGAGCCTCTCCGAGGTGCTCAGAGAGGGTTCGGAAAGAGGGCTCGGAGTAGCATGAATTTAGCTTTAGGTAAACGCACATGGGGAGACTTTAGGTAAACGCACATGGGGAGACTTTAGGTAGACGCACATGGGGAGACTTTAGGTAAACGCACATGGGGAGGCTTTAGGTAAACGCACATGGGGAGGCTTTAGGTAGACGCACATGGGGAGGCTTTAGGTAGACGCACCTGCATGGTGAGCCAGTCCTGGTGCTTGTCGTGGTCGATGTCCATGGGGATGTGGTTCATCTGAGTGACCCACACGAACCAGTGGCTCTCCAGAAACCTGCAGTGTACACACACACACACACACACACACACAAACACACACACACACACACACACACACACGCACACACACACACAAACACACACACACACATGTCAGACAAGTGCCTCAGCCAATCGGAACACAGAACCCGCCACACATGTCAGACAAGTGCCCAGCCAATTAGATCACAGAACCGATCACACATGTCAGACGAGTGCCGCGCCAATCGTTCTCAGTAGCTGGGCTCTTATCTGATTTGTGATTTGAAGGGTTGTTGGACATTGGGATGCTTTGTGCTATAAAGGCTAAGCTAATGCAGCAGTGGCCATCATTGGGATGCTATCTGCTTTAAAGGCTAAGCTAACGCAGCAGTGGCCATCATTGGGATGCTATCTGATTTAAAGGCTAAGCTAATGCAGCAGTGGCCATCATTGGGATGCTATCTGCTTTAAAGGCTAAGCTAACGCAGCAGTGGCCATCATTGGGATGCTATCTGATTTAAAGGCTAAGCTAATGCAGCAGTGGCCATCATTGGGATGCTATCTGCTATCTGCTTTAAAGGCGAAGCTAACGCAGCAGTGGCCATCATTGGGATGCTATCTGCTTTAAAGGCTAAGCTAATGAGATACAGAAGATTAGGATTCCAGGTGTTCGGGACTTGAGGACTCTCGATAAAAGCAGTGGAAATGTAATACTCATTACCAAAATGTTCACCACTCTCTGTGGTCACCATGGATCCTTCTTGTGCATAGGGCAGCTGGCACAGGGTAGCGGGCACAGAGGGCAGCGGGCACAGGGGCATAGGGCAGCTGGCATAGGGCAGCTGGCACAGGGTAGCGGGCACAGTGGTAGATGCTACACCCCCTCCTTTGGACGACCGGTCAGGCCTCTTTGCACGCTTGCTGCCTGAGCCCTTGTTTGCCGTTTTCATTTGTGTTGGCAAGCTCTAAATCAATATTCTCTCCTCTCCTCTCTCTTCTCTCTTCTCCACTCCAATCCTCACCCCTCCTCTCCTCCTCCTCTTCTCTCCTCCTCCTCTCCTGCCTTCTCCTCTCCTCTCCTCTCCTCTCCTCCTCCTCTCCTCTCCTCTTCTCTCCTCCTCTCCTCCTCCTCTCCTCTCCTCTCCTCCTCCTCTCCTCTCCTCTTCTCTCCTCCTCTCCTCCTCCTCTCCTCTCCTCTCCTCCAACTGTGCATTCATGGCATCAGCCGGGGGGGACGTAATGTGCTCTCGAGGGGCAGTAAACCCTGTGACCTTGGCATGGGCACCGAGCAGCTCACTGAGATTCACACACACACACACACACACACACACACACACACACACACACACACACACACACACACACACACACACACACACACACACACACACACACACACACACACACACACACACACACACACTTCTGCCTTCTTTTTTCCTCTCATTCTCAGGGTTTCTAAACTCTCTTTGTTTTTCTCCAGAGCGTGCGTTTCCTTTAAGGCATCAGGCTTCACTAAAAGAGCTGCTTTCTCAGCCTGAATGTGTGTGTGTGTGTGTGTGTGTGTATGTGTGTGTGTGTGTGTGTGTGTGGTGTGTGTGTGTCTGTGTGTGTGTGTGTGTGTATGTGTGTGTGAGTGTGTGTGTGTGTGTGTGTGCTTTCTCAGCTGCTCATCGGAGCCATTGGCATCCATCTTGGCAACTCAGGATCTTTGATAAACTTTGCTAACTTAACCCTCCTATTATGCTTGGGGTCAATGTTTAACTTCTCAAAATAAATGATCGACATAACTGTTTTTGCTTCATATTTAATGACTTTTCCTAATTAAATGGGGACAACTGGGTAAAAACTAAATTAACATGATGATATGTTTTCAATGTTCTGTACACATGTTGTACGCATAGGTGTTGTTTGGGGTCAATTTGACTTGAAAGTATAAAATGATAACATATAGATAACAACAATATGTACTTAAAAAAATAATATGGAGCCAAAAAAAACGCAGAAGGATATCTCTTTCCAATTTTAGGTCAATCAGTGAGATGTTATGGTGATCTGCATATTTCTCCATAGTCGCGCAACTGCGATTGTTTTATTTAAAGGGCTATTTAGGTAGTCAACAAACAAACCTAAAGAACCTGACACATAAACTTGGGTAAAAAAAGAAAATTATAATAATGTTTTGGAGGTTTAAATTGCTGGGGTCAAATTCACCCCAAGGATAAAATATGTTAGTTAATTTGAAGGTAATAGGAGGGTAAAAAAAAAAGCAGCTCAATATTCAACAAAGGTAGTTCTAATGAAGAAAATGCGCACGATTGCTTTTAATGTTTCCTAACTCACATACCAATGCTCCCAGATTAATTTGGGTTCACTTGGGCTTCAAACAAGCCAGAGTGGTACTTCCTTTGTCCCAGCATCCAGCATGTTCCCATGGTAGCCATCCTGAGTCATCTTTTGACCAGTTGTCATAGCGTTGTCAATTGTCGTAGTGTTTTCAGTTCCCCCCTACTACTCCCCCCTACTACTGGTGGTTGAGTTTGGATGGTGGAAT
>NC_137909.1:31784461-31801961 GCF_963457725.1 Sprattus sprattus
GGAACAGGCAAGAGATCATCCTGTCCGAGCGCTCACCTTCTTCTGCCGGTCTTGGCTGGGCTCGCTGGCCGCCAGCTCCCCGATCTGCAGCGCCTTTAGGTACTTCTGCGCGAACCGCAGGTCAGGGTGGAACGCCACAAACGCGTCCTGGACGGAAGAGGCACACATACGATATTTATGACGCCGCAAGTAAACCTCATAACTGCCTAATGCAAGGCCGATGTGTCTGTACATGTTGGAACCCTAAATACTTTAACAAATATCCTAATAGCACATCCAGAGCTCGCCTGGTCACTATTTCATCCAAAGACAAGAGTGTACCAATGCCCCCTGAATATACTGTCTCTCGAATGATCCGTTTGGAATTTGCAAGTGTGAGAATGAGGCAAGTTGCTGGACATGTCGGCGTGAGAGAGTAGCCAGCAACAAGGTGAGTCTTTCATCCGATGCACAATGCTGGGGAAGGGTTTTGAACGTTTTTTAAATGTCGGATTCATACTTTAAATTGACCGTAGCTTTTGAATTAAACGGCCTCTGCTAGATGACTAAATATAATATAATTTAATATGAATATGATCGGCTGCAGACTTATCAATGGAGCACTCATAGACTGATTTTTTTTTTTTTAAGTTTACCGTTGCATCTTCCCCCGCGTAGTGGCTGATGACCCGGATGCCGCCCGGATGGCGCTTCACCCAGTCGGTGATGTTGTAGACCTTCCGGTCGATCACGAGCCACTGGTCGCCCCGGCGGGAGTGCTTCTGGACCTCCTCCCAGGTGAAGACGTTCGCTCCCCCGCGGCCTCCGTTCTCCAGTGCCTGATCGGTCTTCTGACCTCCGCGGCCCATCTCCGATCCTCGAGACCTCGAGCCACTGATATTATGTCTACAAAGTGCTTTTGGCAGTGTGTCTCTCTCTCTGGAGAATAGAAAATGAGAATAAATGAATGAAATAAATAAAAAGATAAATACTCCAGACGGGTTACGTCATTACTTTACCTGCGTGGCTGACCACCTAGCTGGATGGAGGTTTTCAGAAGCCTGAGGGGTCTACTCTACTCTACTCTACTATACTCTACTGAGTGGTGTAGTCCAGGGTATAGCCTACGAAGGTATACGGAGTATACCCACTTATTTTTCTGTCAGCATTGAGTAGGCTATACCCACTTCTCAAAACAGGGCGTTTATTTTGTGCTGTATGGGCTGCTTAAAAAAAATATAAGTATACCCACTTCTCCAGGGACCACTACACCACTGACTCTAATCTAGGCTACTCTACTGTTGAAGACCTTTTCCATACTGTACTCACTGACCACACGGACGATGCCGTGGCAGACTGTGGGTGAGCATACACATTCCGAAACATCTGATAAACTACAGCGGGCTAGATGTAGCCTGTAGTCGGTCTGAGGCTTTTGGATTTTTGTGAGAATTCACCTGTTGTGCACGAACAGGAGCTCATAAGCATCACCCACTCGCACACACACACACACACTCATGAATAAATGAAATCACATCGGAGGGCGAACAGAGAGTGGAGCCTGGTCTCTATTGAAAGAGGCATCTTCTGTAGGCTATTCAACCGGATCCTCACTCGGAAGCATAAATTATTGATACCAACCGTAACGTTTAACAGGTCAGTCAGTGTAATTGGCGATTATCTTAAACACAACAAACACTATCAAATAAAATCGTCGATTTATAACAGCCTACAATGTTAATCTGCTTTTGTTGTGTGAAGTTGCCAACCACCTCCCACCTATCATCTCATATTCATATAAAGAGGCCGTTTAAATTCAAAAGCTATACGGTCAATTTAAAGTATTTAAATCCAACAATTAAAAAACGTTCAAAACCCTTCCCCAGCATTGTGCATCGGATGAAAGACTCACCTTGTTGCTGGCTACTCTCTCACACCGACATGTCCAGCAACTTGCCTCATTCTCACACTTGCAAATTCCGAACGGATCATTCGAGAGACTCTGGTCCAATCCGCGTGTATCCTCAGCCGCTGGGATATTCGCAATTGGTCCAGATGGTCTCACTGAATCTTCCGCTCTCGTCTGTGTGAGTGTGCGTGTGCGTGTGGGAGTGGGTGTGTGTGTGTGTGTGTCTGTGTCTGTCTGTGTGTGTGTGTGTCTGCGTGTCTATGCGCGCGCGCGTGTTTAGTTAGGGGGTTATTTGAGGTTAACTACACCACCAACCACTGAATCAGAAGGCTATATGTTCGGCAGAGTTGCCTAGCATCTTGCTTAGGCTATATGAACTCCCGTGAACTCCGTTAGTGTGAACTCGTGCGCTAGTGAAGTTACTAGGGCAACGCGTTCATTTCGCGTGCTAATAAAGCGTAGCTGTGTATAGCTGACTAATGTTGAATACTAAGTACTGACACACCGATCTTCATTGAAGCCATGTCCGATTGAACTGTTGAGTGTACAGTATCCTGACCAAATAACTATAATAGTTGATATTCTAATGGAGTGGCACAAAGAACACGGAGTCCCCCAGCCAGCTAGTAGGGAACACCCAGTTAATTCATTGTCTCTCCCACTGGGGTGCATCTGATATGTCAAGTAGCATCATGCCCGCCCGGATTATGATTGACAGAGCAATGCACCAATCAGTGGCCTGTATTCAATTGCATACAAAGTAATCAAACATACGCAGAAGTACTCAACACGTAGTCACATTTGATCAGAATGTGTGGTCTCTGGATTGATAGTTTTGAGGTTCATACATTTATTTTAAATCTGTGTAAAATTGATAGTTTTGAGGTTGATAAAGTTATTTTATATCTGTGTTGAACACTTTTTGGGGTGAGTTGAGTAGCCTATTGGCAAGCCCCAATTAAAGTGTTAAAGGTACCCAGTATTAACCAACACAGACAGAATGACTGACACACACACACATACACACACACACACAGACACACACACACACACCGACACACACACACACACACACACACACACCGACACACACACACACACACACACACACACACACACACACACACACACACAGACACACACACACACACACACACACACACACACACACACACACACACACACACACACACACACACACACACACACACACACAATGTTGGGTTGTAATAGTTGTCTTATTAATGTTGGGTTATCTTAGGGGTCCTAATAACGAAAGAAGAGTGAACCAGAGTGACTATGGATAAAGAAAGTAAAGAGTGAAGAGGGAAAATACTGAAAGAAGGACAGAAAATGGAGTGAAGCAGAGAGATGAAGTGTGAGGGAAGATGGAGGACTGTAAAGTCAAAGAAGGCTGACAAAAAAGTAGAAGAAAAAGTAGGAATTGAGAGTAATAATAATAATTATTAATAATAATAATTTATTTCATTTTTAACACACTTTTCATTCAAAAGAATCTCAGAGTGCCTACAGATAAGAAACTAACTATAATAAAACAATACAATAAAAAAAATTGTTAACATAAGCGTAATAGAAAAGATTTAACACAAGGCAAGAAATGCCTTCCTGAATAAAAATGTTTTAAGTCCAGCTTTAAAGGAGTTGAGAGTAATTGAAAGAAATGAAAGAAGAGTGAACAGGAGTGAGAGAATGAATCTGCCTATGAGAGAATGCATTGACTCTCACATGAAAGAAGAGTGAACAGGAGTGAGAGAATGAAAGAAGAGTGAACATCAGGAGTGAGAGAATGAATCTGCCTATGAGAGAATGCATTGACTCTCACATGAAAGAAGAGTGAACAGGAGTGAGAGAATGAATCAGCCTATCCTATAAGAGAATGCATTGACTCTCACAGACTACTTGCTCTGTGTGAGACTGATCCTTCTGCAGAAACTCTTTTGTTAATCTAGCTTTCTCTGATGCATGTTCACACCTGTGCTAATATGTAATTTAGCTAACATTACTGTGGAAACAGCAAAACACATTTTTGAACTGGAGCCAGGAACATTGTTTACCACAGAACTAACTCAAAGGATGGGACATTCACTGGAAGTCCGTAGGGTTTTTGGAACGTTGGAACTTGTCTGACCCGGGGCGGTGTGCGTCTGGTGTTCAACCAACCAAAGAGGGCACACTTCACCTCGCTACTCATTGAGCTCCACTGGCTGCCGATAGCTGCTCACATTAAGTTCAAGTCACTTATGCTTGCCTACAGAGTGATTGCTGGTTCTACTTCCAACTACCTAAAGGCTGATTCATGCTTCATTACGTAAGCGTAAGCGCAAGAGGCCGCGCAACCCCTTTCCCCGCCCCTTGCGCGTCTTTTCACGTCTTGCGTGCGTCGGCCCCTTTTTCTAGACTTGCGCCATTTTACGCAAGCCTATTGTTCTGGGTGTGAATTGCTTGGCAACACCCCCAACGCAACGCGTAAGCACCTAATTTTGCGCAACAACGTAACACCAACGCAACACCAACGCAGAAGCAAGCAGCCGCCTTTAATGCTCTTGTGAGGGCAAATGTTGCACCCAGCACGCGCTCGTCTAGTGAGCGTCGTTTAGCACTGTTGCCTGTGCAAGCCGGCAATCCGCACTATTCTCAGTTGTAGTTCCACGTTGTTTGAACGAACTGCCTAATACTACCAGAGTAGGGGCGTCCCTCTCTACCTTTAAGAAGCTTTTGTAGACCCAACTCTTCAGAGAGCACCTCCCTTCCTAACTGGCACTTCCACTTGTGCTTTACTTGCACTTCAGCAGTTACATTCCTGCACTTTTCTTTCTATGTCGTTTTTCTATTTCTCATGTCAAGTATTTATTGTTACACAAGGTTTTTATTGCTCTTAGCTTGACTGTTCTCTCCCTTGTACGTCACTTTGGACAAAAGCCACTGCTAAATGACTAAATGTTAATGTAAATGTAGAAGGTTTTGCCAATGGCTTTTTCCATGGGACCTGGTTCCATGGTCAGGCATGCTGGCTGGTAGGTTTTTTGATGATTCAACAGCGTTGTATGTGATACTCTGTCTATTTGTGTCACTTTCACTGTGACTCATCCTTACTGGATTTATCGTTGTCATGAATCACTCATTGCATTTATTTACCTCATATATCAATTCATTTAATGTAACTAATATGTTTTTACGTAAATCTGAATAGGATGCTTGGCCAGTCATTTGTTTTGAATGTCAAAACATTTGGTTTAGTTCTCGCAGTATTATAGCGTATTTGTAATCTGATGTATTAGAAATAATGACAATGGCAAATGCAAAACATGTCATGTGAAATACTAAGAAGGGGGGGTTGTGAGAACATAGTGTGCTGGAACAATGAAAGGGTTTTTATCAAATTCTTGCAGAAGTGCTTTCAGTCACCAACCCACCCGTAGACGTTGCGATACTTCATGTTCTCATTATCTCATTAACTCTGTATAAACAGACATGGCCTATCAGAGAAGTCATCTGACTCTCACAGACTGCTTGCCATGCTGTATGATTCTGATCCTTCTGCAGAATTCATATTGTTTTTTTTATCTACCTTTCTCTGATGCATGTTCACATACCTGCATTGTTTTGCTTGATCTTTTGTCTTTCATATTTTTCTGTTGTCTTGTTTGCTCGTCTTTTGAAAAGCGTCTTTGGGTATTAGAAAAGCGCTATGCCTTTTGCTCGGCAGCCCCACACTTATGGAACAGCCTCCCTGACCACCTAAGGGCAACGCAGACGCTGGACTCCTTTAAAGCTGGACTTAAAACTTTTTTATTCAGGAAGGCATTTCTGGCCTTGTGTTAAATCTTTTCTGTTATGCTTATGTTAACAATTTTTATTTTTTTTATTTTATTGTATTATTATAGTTAATTTCTAATATGTAGGCACTCTGAGATTCTTTGGAGTGAAAAGTGCGTTAAAAATAAAATTATTATTATTATTATAAAAATTTGAATTATTATTATTATTATAGACAGCCTCCCCATGTTGAGCTTAAATAAAATCAGTACTACTCAACAAATCCCTGAACTCAGAATCTTCTGAAAGACACTTCATCTTATAAAGGCATGAAATGACAAAAGTTGAGAAAGGAAAAATATTGAACAAGAGAAGGAAGAAAAGAAGAGTGTACAAGGCCATTGACAAAGACAGTAAAGAGAGAGTGAAGAGGGAAAATACTGAGAGAAGGACAGAAAATGGAGTGAAGCAGAGAGATGGAGTGTGAGAAAGAGGAGTTGGAGAGGGATAGAAAGAAACAAGTGGATGTTCTACATAGAGAGGGAATGAGTGAAAATAGGTAGTGCTGTCAGTTTAACGCGTTATTAACGGCGTTAACGCGAACCCATTTTAACGCCGTTAATTTTTTTATCGCGCGATTAACGCGTTGTAAAAAAAAAAAGAAAAAGAAAAACTTTTTTTTTTTTTTTTTTTTTTTTTTAGATTAACGTTATTTTGCCCTCCCAAACTTTGTAGTAGGCTAACGTCACGTTTGAGTGAATGATGAGCGCGATACAGCGAAATGGTTGATAAACAGCTTCTGAATAGAAAGTTTACCTTTAAAAGTTGTGTTGTGCAAAAGAAGCGAGCTTCACTGTTGTCTGAAAATGTCAACAGGCAGCTGGCAGCAAAAAATATTAAGCCATGGTTTAACTGCACTATAGGCTGAGTCCTTGTTTATCTTAAATGTGCACTTTAGCTGTAATTTTATTTTGTACCGCCCTGTTTAGCAATGTTGTTTTTCAATAAAATAAAACATTGCTTAAAGCAAGCCAATCCACTTTTCCATGTTGATAACAGCATTAAAATAAAATAAAAATGATGGAAAAAAATAATTGAAGGGGCATTTAGAATAGGTAAAATTTGCGATCGCGATTAATTTTGATTAATTTAATCGCGATTAATTTTAAGTTAACTATGACAAAAATGCGATTAATCGCGATTAAATATTTTAATCGTTTGACAGCACTAAAAATAGGACATAGAATGGACTGGAGGAAGGAGATGTTAAAATGATTGGATAAAGTGTAAGATATCGTCATGGCATGGAGGAAGTAAAGGAAATGGGAGGGAAGATAGAGAACTGTAAAGTCAAAGAAGGCTGACAAAAAAGTTTTAAAAAGTAGGAATTGATGGACAGAATAATTGAAAGACGGAAGGATAGAAGAGTGAACAGGAGTGGCTATGGATGTATATTTATTATTATTTATTTCAGACACCAAGTTCCATATAAAGTAACAGACATATAATAATAAAAAATAAAAAAAATAGAGAAAAACAAAAAGATACAACATACATAATACAGTGCATTAAAAAAGTATGAAGACTTTTGTGCCAATGTCGTCTTAAGTTTGAGGTAAAGCGATAACAGCTATTTAGAGTGTTGACCAGAGCCTCTACTATGCAGTTCTCAGACTTGTCCAGTCGACACATGAAACCATACATCAGTTTTCTCAAGAGCGCCTCACAAGTTGGTACGTGCTTAGAAACAAACAACTGACTAGCACTATGCCACCTAGGCACATGAAGCAGCAATCTAAAAGCATCATTACCTCCAGCAAGGAGGTTATTACCTCCAGCAAGGAGGTTATGCGATCGGGTCCGTTAATTTATTTGTCCGTCTGTTTGTCTGTCTGTGGACAAGATTATTACCTCCAGCAAGGAGGCTATGCGATCGGGTCCGTTAATTTATTTGTCCGTCTGTTTGTCTGTCTGTGGACAAGATTACTCAGAAACTACTGGGCGGATCTTTCTGAAATTTTCACAAGAGGTGGATCTTGGTCCTGGGACATCCCCATTAAATTTCAGGATGATCCTTGCTGGAGGTCAGAAATCTCGGATTGCTCTTGTTGTAAGCTACTTTCAGTCTCTGTATACTCCTTTTCCTGTAATTAGACCACAAATGAGCAGTGTACATCGGTGTTATGTAGGTTCTAAACAGGGAACATTTAACCGAATCTGAGCACATAGAAAACTTTCTTAATAACATATTGGCCTGAAGAGAGAGTGAAGAGGGAAAATATTGAAAGAAGGAGAGAAAAATGGAGTGAAGCAGAGAGATGGCGTGTGAGAGGAAGTAGACTGAGAGAAAATAGAGAAAGATGGAGAGATGGAGACTAAAAAAAGTAGAGTATGGAAGGTGTCTGTTAATATTCCTAGTTATACAGTTGAATAGAGAGGCACAGAGAGAAGAGGAGCCTTGGAACCTTGGAGCAGGTGTCAGTGAAGCACAGGTGTAGGCCAGTTTTAATGACCCTATTATGATGTCACAATGGCCCAATGTAAGTCAATGGGAAGACCTTAAAAAGTATAAAGTTCTGAAAAATGAAAAGTACATAGCATAAGTGCCCTTACCTACGCGCCAAAGTTTGAACGAAGTTTCTAAGTTAAGCGGTTCGAGATGAATCAAGCGCAGAAGTTCGGTACAAAGAATAATAATAACAAGAAAAAGGAATAACAATACAGAGCATTTCATGCACTATAATAAATAAACTTAGCACAAAAAGTAAGGAAATTTGTGTTTGGTAAATTATTTCGTTGTTGAAACAATGCTTCTTGGCAATAAATCTTATACCGTTGGATAGCCTGTTTATTTCCCTTTTAAATGGTGTCCCATTTGTAAGGAACATGCATTTGTGGGATGAGCAGCACAGCTGAGTATGTTGGTTGCGCCCATGAAAAATATGCCAAAATTCTCCTATTCTCCTGTTGGTATTAACTCTTGTTTTGAGTTGGTTGTTGGATTGGATGATTGAACTCTTGATCAGTTACAGGGAACAAACCAAACATATTGGCAATTTTTCACTTCATTAATTTATGACACCATCAAGGAGAGAATGGAATTGAAGACCCAATTGAACACTTTTGGTATCAGAATCAGAATCAGCTTTTATTGGCCAAGTTAGTTTGCACAAACAAAGAATTTGTCTTGGTGCAGTGGCTCTCAGTGTGCTTACACATATTACACGTATACACATCACAACACAAAACAATACAACAGTGCAAATCAGTACAACAGTGCAAAACAATACAATACAACAGTGCAAAACAATACAATACAATCGTTGAGGAAGTGCCGAAGACCGTAGAAATAAACAAAAACATAAAAAGCACAAGAGAGCACAACAACGTGTCAGCCATCCGCGGCGCCATCTTGGTTCTTATCAGCTTGGGCGTGCTGTACGTGTTAGTGACCAACAACAAGATGGCTGCTGTTGGTTGAGGAATGGAATGCCATGCCACAGCAATGTCCGAACTCAGTGTGTGTGTGTGTGTGTGTGTGTGTGTGTGTGTGTGCCATGCCATGCCATGCCACAGCAATGTGGTTAGTGACCAGCATGAGGAGGTGGTGAGTCATTCACATCAGGCCGACAAAAACATTATAAAAATCAGAAAGTGTGTGTACACTGTCCCAGACTGAAAATCAGGAGGTGTGTGTAGAGTACACTGTCCCAGACTGAAAATCAGGAGGTGTGTGTACAGTACACTGTCCCAGACTGAAAATCAGGAGGTGTGTGTACACACTCCCAGACTCAAAATTAGGAGGTGTGTGTATACTGTCCCAGAGTGAAAGCCACTAATCAGTCCGGGTGGCATCCCCCTGTCTGTCCTAAGTGTGGCTAGAGAACTGCTTTACTTAGCAAATTCAGCTTTCTAATTTTTATAAAAACGTACTTGTGCTTAACACGCTTTGTAGTTAACACCCTCCTTCTTAAGCAGTGGTTCTTAACCTGGGTTCGTTGAGCCACTCTCAGGGGTTCGGCAGGGGTCAAGACACACGCAGTATAGCCCGGTTCACACTAGCAATTTCGGGACGTTTTTATACATACCTACGTTTTGAAGAAATCATATTTTATTTTTCAAATTACAAAGGGTTGGGTGAATGCACGAATGCATGAAGCTTGCAGGGTTCAGTACCTCCAAAAAGGTTAAGAACCACTGTTCTAAAGCCTAATTCAAACTTTGTAGCCTACCTTCTTGCAAAAAGTAAGGATGATAACTTATTTTGTCTCACTGAATGAGGTATACTGGCAGTTAACTACAACCTACGCGCCTCCAAAATTTGGTTTTGGAATTTGATCTGCTAACAAAGCAAAGTATTGGGGGGTTGGGATGTTATCCACTCTCACAATTCTCACACACATGGCACACTAAATAACATATATTTAGCTGAAAATGTCACTTTTGGATTTGGAAAAAAAAGGACCATTGGCCCGCCCTCGATGACCTCATAGCTGGTTATGGTCCATGTCAGGGTTTTCGGTCTCTTTCCAAAGCAATCTGTGCACTGCACCTTTTTATCCAGCAGGGGGCGTCTAATCACAACGCAGCCATCTCCATCATCACGTCCCTGCGGATGTCAACACAGCCGGACCTGGCGTTCACCCTGGGAGCCCCGTCTCCAGAGGTCAGTGGCTCCAGTTGGACGCTAGGGGGCGCACCTCGCCCAACGGAAGGTTGGAGGTTGCCTGAGGTAACGAAATAGCAGCAATGCACTGTCATTATTTACAGAACTGATGTTTACAAGAAAAGAATGACCATAATAGAATCAAATTATTTATTAATCATAATTTAATAATAATGAAAAACATGTTAAACTTGGAATTTTGAATTATATACGTATATGTGTGTGTGTGTGTGTGTGTGTGTGTGTGTGTGTGTGTGTGTGTGTGTGTGTGTGTGTGTGTGTGTGTGTGTGTGTGTGTGATTGTGTGTGTGTGTGTGTGTGTGTGTGTGTGTGTGTGTGTGTGTGTGTGTGTGTGTGTGTGTGTGTGTGTGTGTGTGTGTGTGTGTGTGTGTGTGTGTGTGTGTGTGTGTGTGTGAGTGAATGTGCTGTGCTCAGCTGTCTCACCCTTTATGTCTATCTTCAACATAGACAAGTCATCAGTTTGGCAGTGATGCATAGTCAGAACCTCACTGCACTACACACACACACACTCACTCACTCCCACACACTCTCTCTCTCACACACACACACACACACACACACACACACACACACACACACTCACTCACTCCCACACACTCTCTCTCTCTCACACACACACACACACACACACACACACACACACTCACACACACACTCACACACACACACACACACACACACACACACAGGTATACCGGCTAGTCACATTAAGGTCAAATAATAAAGCTTCAGTTCTCTATCCATGCCCACTGAAACATGCACACACACAGAGAGAGAGAGATAGAGAGAGAGAGAGAGAGAGAGAGAGAGAGAGGGAGAGAGAGGGAGACGGAGAGAGACAGAGAGAAACACAAAGAAAGAGAGAGAGAAAGAAAGAGAGAGAGAGAGAGAGATATATAGAGAGAGAGAAAGAAAGAGAGATGGAAAGAGAAACACACAACGTGCCTGTGAGGTTTTTGGTAGCTTTGCTGCTGTGTATGACAGAGAGTTGTGTGGCCTCAAATCCTGTCAATCATTCCTGCTGTCTCATGATTTTCTGTCTCTATCTATCTATCTATATACTGTATCTATGTAACTTCATTCTTTCGCTCTCCTATCTATCCTTCCGTCTATCTATCTATCAATATATTCATCAATCAATCTATCTATCTATCTATCTATCTATCTATCTATCTATACATCAATCAATCTTTCTATCTACCTATGGATCTATCTATCTATCTATGTATCTATCTATGTATCTATCTTTCTATGTTTCTTATTTCTTTCTTTCTCCTATCTATCCACCCATCTATCTATCCATCCATCTTTCTATCTCTCTATCTAGAGCTAGTTTTCTGATGGAGCAGAGTGTTGATATTGTCATGTGTGTGTGTGTGTGTGTGTGTGTGTGTGTGTGTGTGTGTGTGTGTGTGTGTGTGTGTGTGTCACTCGAGTCAAAATATCCTATCTGTGTGTATCTGAGTGCAAATAGAGTTCCATTGTAATGGGTGTGAACAGGTAAGGGGTAACACCTGCTAGGCTCCAGGCCTGTCGCACCTCCACCGGTGGCTAGCTGCAGGGTCATCAGGTGGGGACCACTGTCCACTGTGCAACAGTGACTTCATCTTTTTCATCTATTTATAAGAATTATTTCTGTAAGACATCTCTGTAAGTTATTACTGTAACAGACTAAATGGTAAAACCAACACAATTATATTTCCCTGACACGTAAGCTGCCCTAATGGTTGGCCACACAAATATCTTTGCAAAATAACATGATATTGTTACAGTAATACGTGTGATTCATATAATACACATTCACCTATACAAACAACATGCAATTGCATGTATTTAATGACGACAGAATCTGCACATGGTTCTAATGTCTGTCATGGGGACAGCGACGTTATTTCCTGCATTAGCTCCAAAAGATTCAGACGCGACTGTAGTGGAGCATGTGATGTAACCACGTATGGATCTGCCGCTTAGCAATTTGACGTTGAATGGTGGACTGAGGCAAAGCCGAAGTATCCATCCCCCCCTTCCTGGATTCCTTTCGCTCTTTTCATGTTTGTCTCTCTCTCTCTCTCTCTCTCTCTCTCTCTCTCTCTCTCTCTCTCTCTCCCCCCCTCTCTCTTTCTCTCAACCATACGACTTACGTGAGCGACTCCAGTGTCCTGTTCCGGTTGCTAGGGAAGAGCGCCGGTCCTAGGCAACGTTTTACGCCGAGCTCTAAACCGAGACGGTTTGGGGAAACGGGAACCAGCTTTTTGCGAGCTGCTGTCATTACGAGAGGCGCGACGGAAAAGACTTTTCCTCAACTACTAGGAGTTTCTAGATATTCATTCGACCTCTGTACACATTTGCCCAAAAGGAAGTTGGCACAAACGAAAACGGATTTGTAACAGCCGTGTACCGGAGCTTTAACAGATTCGGTGTCAACAGCGTGTCTGTGTCGAGAGGACCTCCATGGGCTGGTTCACTTTGCCGGCGGCCAGGTCACGGGTGTAACTGCGTTCTGCCATCCCGGCTCGGCTCCGCTCGGCGGCGACACCAGCGGGCTCAGGGGAGTCTGCTTCTCGGTCCCGGTTGACCCATCCGGTTGACTGTCTGCGGTTCGAGGAACCAGCTTGGGGCAAAGGATGTTCTGAGTCTGCGGAACTTGTGGACTATCTAGTTGATCCGGAACTGTCTTTGCATGGACTAGGCGAAGCTCTGATAAAAAAGTTTGAGAAAATTGTAAAGGTCAGCGTTGTGTGTGTGTGTGTGTGTGTGTACATAAAGCTCGGCGCTCTAGCTGCAGATTCAGTATGCGTAATCCTCCGTTTAATAGCTGCGTATCTTATAGTCATATCTTATTCTGCATTAGAGACAAGTATTTTGGTTTGCTCTTTTAGTCATTGTTATTGTGTGTAAAATAATCAAAATTATAATTTATTATTTTGACCATTATTATTATCATATTTACTGTCACTACTATTATTATTACTTTTATTACTATTACTACTATTATTATTACTATTATTATTCTTATTTTCTCCAACACTGTTAGTTTTGCCTTTATAGTATTGCTGGCAGAAGAGTAGTATACGGGTGTGAACAAGTGTGTGCGTGTGTGTGTGTGTGTGTGCGTCAGGAAGGATCATCATGGCTGTGAACGGGTGTGTGAGGGTTTGCTGACAGTGGGGCAGTGTGTGTGTGTGTGTGTGGGAGTTGGATCCAGAGCTCCGGAGACAGGGGGCCACTGCCACCATGCGTGTCCCCACAGGCGAGCTCTCCCGTGGGCATCCCCTCCTGACCGCTGAGACCCGGGCTCCAGCAAGGCCTCAAAGAGCACAGCGTCCTCCAGCCCTGTCCTGAGACTAACTCTGTCACAGACACACACACATACACACAGACACACACAGACACCGAACAGACACACACACACACAGACACACACTCACACACACACACACACCGGACAGACACACACACACACAGACACACACACACACACACACACACACACACACACACACAGACACACACACACACACACAGACACACACACACACACACAGACACACACAGACACACACACACACACACACACACACACACACACAGACACACAAAAATACACAGACAGACAGACACACACACACACACTCATGTGAACACACACTGACACAGTGGAACACTAAAAGATAATATATACACACTTGCACGCAAACACTTACAGGCACCCACACACACACACATTCCCACACAAAAACCAAAACGGAAACAAACAAACACTGGACATACAAAGATAGTAAGACAAACAAACAGGCATAAACTCTCAAAGAAAAGAGGAGGAGTATACAGACACATACCCAAACACACACACACACACACTTTCACATACCCAAACACACAAACACACACACACACACACACATTGGACACATTATCAGTGAGTGATGGGCAACTCGTCTCGGAAAGGGGAAGGAGGCGAGGAGGGGGAGGAGGGGAAGGGGGATGACGGAGAGACGGAGAAAGTCATCAAGAAGGAGGAGGAAGAGGAGGAGGAGGAGGAGGTGAAAAAGGAGAAAGAGGAGGAGGAGGACCAAGAGCTTCCCCTGGGCGTGGACGAGCTGCTCGCGAGCGGCGACCCCGTGCTCGACCTCAGCTACCGGAAGTTCCGGCGCCTCCCGCGGCAGGTGTGCGGTCTGGAGCACCTGGAGAAGCTCTACGTGTGCGGTAACCGTCTGCGGCGGCTGCCCGAGCGCATCACGCAGCTGCAGCGTCTACGCACGCTGGCGCTCGACTTCAACAAGATGGAGGACGTGCCGCTCACCGTGTGCCAGCTGCTCAACCTCACCCGCCTCTACCTGGGCAGCAACCGCCTGGTCAGCCTGCCGCCCGAGCTCCGCAACCTGCAGGCCCTGCGCTGCCTCTGGGTGGAGAGCAACTACTTCAACCGCTTCCCCAAGCAGCTCTACGACCTGCCCCACCTGCGCTCGCTACAGGTAACCCTAACCTTAACCCTGCCCCACCTGCGCTCGCTACAGGTAGTTTATTTATTTATTTACTAACCCTAACCCTGCCCCACCTGTGCTCGCTACAGGTAACCCTAACCCTTACCCTGCCCACCTGCGCTCGCTACAGGTAACCCTAACCCTAACCCTTCCCCCGCCCCACCTGCGCTCGCTACAGGTAACCCTAACCTTAACCCTACCCCACCTGCGCTCACTACAGGTAACTTATTTATTTATTTACTAACCCTAACCCTGCCCCACCTGCGCTCACTACAGGTAACCCTAACCCTAACCCTACCCCACCTGCGCTCGCTACAGGTAGTTTATTTATTTATTTACTAACCCTAACCCTACCCCACCTGCGCTCGCTACAGGTACTTCATTTATTTATTTACTAACCCTAACCCTTCCCCACCTGCACTCGCTACAGGTACTTCATTTATTTATTTACTAACCCTAACCCTTCCCCACCTGCGCTCGCTACAGGTACTTCATTTATTTATTTACTAACCCTAACCCTTCCCCACCTGCGCTCGCTGCAGGTACTTTATTTATTTATTTACTAACCCTAACCCTTCCCCACCTGCGCTCGCTACAGGTACTTCATTTATTTATTTACTAACCCTAACCCTTCCCCACCTGCGCTCGCTACAGGTACTTCATTTATTTATTTACTAACCCTAACCCTAACCCCACCTGCGCTCGCTGCAGGTACTTTATTTATGCGTTTATTTTATTTATGCTTTTTTATGAAAAGGGACAGTGTACATTTATACATACTCGCTACAGGTATTTATTTATGCGTTTATTTGAAAAGGGACCGTGTACATTGATACATACTGGCTTCAGGTATTAGAGGTGCGCTGTAGAGGAAGTTCGCACTGACAATGGCTCCACATGCACTACACTAGCTTTATGTTTATTACAGTTTTTATTGTTTGATTTGTTTTGTACATACTGCACTGTCGCTCATACAGTATGATCCACTGGCACTTTTGATAATTCGTTTTGTCGCTTAAAACGGAGTTGCTGTGGCTCCTTTGTCTTACCACCGGTATGTTTACCAATACGCCGACGGAAGAGAAAGAAGGGAGGCAAGCGTAGATGATGATGATGATGATGATGATGATGATGATGATGCCGGCCAAGTCTTAATCATTTTGCTGTGCTGAAGCAATTTGTCCCGCATGCAACAATAAACACTTTGACTTCGACTTTTGCAGATCGGGGACAACCGCCTACGCTCCCTCCCCTCCGACCTGTGGCGTATGGAGGCGCTCCGGGGCCTGTGGGTGTACGGCAACCGCTTCGAGGTAGGAACCCCCTATGTGATGTCACTGCATTATGACCTCGACATAACTGTCACATGACTGTCACATGACTGTGGTTCTATGGCAACCGCTTCGAGGTAGGAACCTCCTATGTGATGTCACTGTCACTGCATTATGACCTCGATATAACTGTCACATGACTGTCACATGACTGTGGTTCTATGGCAACCGCTTCGAGGTAGGAACCTCCTATTCGATGTCAGTGTCACTGCAATATGACCTCATATAACTGTCACATGACTGTGACATGACTGTGGTTCTATGGCAACCTGTTTGAGGTAAAGGTCAAAAGTGACAGCACCTGGATGTAACTCCTGATCCATCCACAGCATAGCTACAGTTTAATGTCGCCAGGCAGCTAGTCACTAAAAGTGCACTAAGGTTAGTAGTAACTGATTAAGTAGGAGAGCTGGTGTGTACTGTGTACAGCGGGGATTTAAGTACAAGAGCTGTTGTATAAGGTGGAGAGCAGTATTTAAATACCAGAGAACTGGTGTGTACGATGGAAAGCAGTATTTAAGTACAAGAGAACTGGTGTGTACGATGGAAAGCAGTATTTAAGTACGAGAGAACTGGTGTGTAGGGCATAAATCAGTATTTAAGTACGAGAGCTGGTTTGTTCTGTGTAAAGCAGTATTCAAGTACAAGAGAGAGCGAGAGAGAGATAGAGTGTGCACGGTATAAAGCAATATGTAAGTACGAGAGCTGGTATGTACGGTGTAAAGCCATATGTAAGCACGAGAGATGGGGTGTATGGTATAAAGCAATATGTAAGTACGAGAGATGGGGTGTACGGTGTAAAGCAATATGTAAGTACGAGAGCTGGTATGTACGGTGTAAAGCAATATGTAAGTACGAGAGATGGGGTGTACGGTGTAAAGCAATATGTAAGTACGAGAGCTGGTATGTACGGTGTAAAGCCATATGTAAGTACGAGAGAGATGGTGTGTACGTTATAAAGCAGTACGAGAGCGCTGGTGTGTTCTGGGTAAAGCAGTATGTGAGTACGAGAGAGAGAGAGATGGTGTGTTCTGGGTAAAGCAGTATGTGAGTACGAGAGAGATGGTGTGTGTGTGTGTGTGTGTGCGGTGGAAAGCAGTGTGTGAGTACGAGAGAGATGGTGTGTGTGTGTGTGTGTGTGTGTGTGTGCGGTGGAAAGCAGTATGTGAGTACGAGAGAGAGAGAGATGGTGTGTTCTGGGTAAAGCAGTATGTGAGTACGAGAGAGATGGTGTGTGTGTGTGTGTGTGTGCGGTGGAAAGCAGTGTGTGAGTACGAGAGCGCTGGTGTGTGTGTGTGTGTGTGTGTGTGCGGTGGAAAGCAGTATGTGAGTA
>NC_137909.1:31841961-31844461 GCF_963457725.1 Sprattus sprattus
GTGTGTGTGTGTGTGTGTGTCAGTCTCGTCTTCTCCCTCATCTTCCTGTTTTACTCACACACTGACACGCTCACTTTGTCCTTTTCAGTCCTGTCGTGTCTGTTCACCCACACTGCGTTTCCAAGCACACACACACACACACACACACACACACACACACACACACACACACACACACACACACAGACACACACACTGCGGACGTGTGTGTGTGTGGCTAGTAGTATAATGTGGGAAGGTGAAACTCCTCTCTTCTCACAATGGCAAGTGAGGAGAAAGACACAGAATGGACCGGAGATAGAAGCAGACAGTAGATAGACACAGACAAGAGATGCAAATGTCTCTTTGGAGTGGAGCGCTGGTGGCGCAGTGGTAGTGTCCACGCTTCACGTCACCATGGTCACCGGTTCAAACCTCAACACAGAGAGAAGGTGGCGAGGACATGGCTGACTCAGAGGCCCTGAAGCAGGTGTGAGGATGGATGAAGGTGTGACGATGAGGATGGATGCAGGTGTGACGATGGATCACAAGGAGAAAGACATGGGGGGGCTTACTTGGCCCCCCGAAACAATTAAGCGGAAAAGCAGCTGGTTATAGACTTTTTTACAGTGATCTGACCCAATCTGAAAGCACCATAAGCTACCTACCTTCCTTAAAATAATGTGTGCCTTCACACTGAACTGTATATATATGCACTGGAATGCTCACCAAAGGGATCTGTTTGAACAGGTCAGATGCATGACTCACTCACTTCACCACAGTGGGATTTGAACCACTTACCATCAACATTGCAAACTGCATACTTACCACTGCACCATGCCACTGCACCACCAAGATTCTGCCCTCCCATGCATCTCCCGTATATGATGGGGCGGGGCTAATATGCGCTAATGAGGGGCGGGGCTCCATGTGATGGCCATCCCTATATACCGGGAACCTCAGACCAGAACTCTCTTCTGCTCTAGCTGGATGTTGGAGCGCTGGATGTATTCTCATTGCCTTAGCATTACACATAGTCTACAGTACTGACTTACATGACACTTTACTTTACCGTCCATATCACTTACTGACTTTTGTCCTTTGGTTAATAAATGTTAATTGTTTAAAACGTTACCTGACGGTGTCCTGTCTTCCCTGTGTTATGGCTACTCAGGGCTAAGCAGTCATCGCACTTGCTTGAGGGCACTTCATCAATGAGGGCATGGGAGAGCAGTGCTTGGGGAACGAACCGGCCACCCTCCGGTTACTAGCCCGAAACCCTAACCAGTAGGCCACTGCTGCCCCTTTCTTGCTCAAGGCTGAGGGGTTCCAAACCGCTTTTCCTTGCCATTGATGAAAAAATCCGGGGACAAGCAAAGATTTAAAATAGAATTCATAAGCACTTATGAAAAGAAATCCGCTGCACACAAACACAGTATGTCAAAAGGCAGACTTGTAAACAATGGTAGTGGCAAAAGTTTTGGGGTTTCCTTTATTCCTGTTCCAATTTCCTAATGCTTGTACCATCCGGACAGTGCAGTGCAGATTTGTCAGACTTGAAGCCATTTCCCATAACGAAGCCATTTCCCATCCAAATTGCGTTACCATAACATTTATTGCAAAGTAAATAAACATGAAAAATAAATGCTGATATGCTGTGTATGTCTGTGTGTGTGTGTGTGTGTGTGTGTGTGTGTGTGTGTGTGTGTGTGTGTGTGTGTGTGTGTGTGTGTGTGTGTGTGTGTGTGTGTGTGTGTGTGTGTGAGAGACCTTCACTCACAGCAGAAGCCCATGGCACCTCAGACACGGGGAGAAGGCACATCATAATGTGGAGTTTCCCTTATGGAGAGGAAGCTGTGATATTTACATTTAAGTTGACGTTGTCCAGGGCCTCTTGGATGTCATGTGCTTAAAATCTCCTTAAAACAAAAAAAACTAGCAGTTTCACTTGGGAGCCCCTTCTAATATTATTTGGTAGGGTAAAAGCTAACTGTGTGCCAAATTTCATGCTTTTATCACCCCGGTCACGATCGCGTTGTTAAGCCACCTGACTACAAGGCAGAGGACAACAGTGCCACCTACTGGATATGTTGGCAATGACGAAAAGGAGGGGGAGGGGGGGGGGGGGGGGGGGGGGGGCAGGCTTGTATTTGTGGATCAGAAAGCCATGTCTCAAAACCGAAAAATTTGTCTCAAAATTACGTCACAGGAAGAAGGATTGCACGCGTGTATTGGGCGATCCACAAATGCAGATTCCACACTTCACACGCGAATTGTAGATTTACAAATGATAGACCATGAGAAATGCACACACGAAATGTTACGTATTTTAAGAAATAACAAACGATGTATTTACGAATGGACATCTATGTGTACAAATCATAGCACATTTATGTAAATGCCAACTTACAAATCACGAGTAAGAATTTTGTTTGTGTGGATCGCAAAACACATTTGTAAATCGTGAAACATTTGTGGATCATGGTACCCGCATTTACGAATACTTTTGAGACATATCTCT
>NC_137909.1:31851961-31859461 GCF_963457725.1 Sprattus sprattus
CACAGAGAGGTCGCCCAATGGGGTTTTCCCAGAGTTCCCGGGGGGTTACACGTGCAGTTTTCACAATCAGATAAATTCACGTTCGCTCTAGCAGTGTGTCTTACCGTCGAGGAGTTCATCAGACGATTCACGATCAGATACATTCACGTTCGTTCATCAGACGATTCACGATCAGATACATTCAAGTTCGTTCATCAGACGATTCACGATCAGATACATTCACGTTCGTTCATCAGACGATTCACGATCAGATACATTCACGTTCATTCATCAGACGATTCACGATCAGATACATTCACGTTCGTTCATCAGACGATTCACGATCAGATACATTCACGTTCGTTCATCAGACGATACACGATCAGAAACATTCACGTTCGTTCATCAGACGATACACGATCAGAAACATTCACGTTCGTTCATCAGACGATACACGATCAGATACATTCACATTCGCTCTAGTAGTACGTCTTACCATAGAGGAGTTCATCAGACGATTCACGATCAGATACATTCACGTTCGTTCATCAGACGATTCACGATCAGAAACATTCAAGTTCGTTCATCAGACGATTCACAATCAGATACATTCACGTTCGTTCATCAGACGATTCACGATCAGATACATTCACGTTCGTTCATCAGACGATACACGATCAGAAACATTCACGTTCGTTCATCAGACGATTCACGATCAGATACATTCACATTCGCTCTAGTAGTACGTCTTACCATCGAGGAGTTCATCAGACGATTCATGATCAGATACATTCACGTTCGTTCATCAGACGATTCACGATCAGAAACATTCAAGTTCGTTCATCAGACGATTCACGATCAGATACATTCACGTTCGTTCATCAGACGATTCACGATCAGATACATTCACATTCGCTCTAGCAGTGCGTCTTACCGTCGAGGAGTTCATCAGACGATTCACAATCAGATACATTCACGTTCGTTCATCAGACGATTCACGATCAGATACATTCACATTCGCTCTAGTAGTGCGTCTTACCGTCGAGGAGTTCATCAGACGATTCACAATCAGATACATTCACGTTCGTTCATCAGACGATTCACGATCAGATACATTCACGTTCTCTCTAGCAGTGCGTCTTACCGTCGAGGAGTTCATCAGACGATTCACGATCAGATACATTCACGTTCGTTCATCAGACGATTCACGATCAGATACATTCACGTTCGTTCATCAGACGATTCACGATCAGAATAATTCACGTTCTCTCTACTCGTGCGTCGTTAAGATAAAACACGGTTCATTATATTCAATATTCACAGTTCAGTTCATGTCCATCCTTTATACAGATCATTCATCCTCATCATGTTCATCCTGGCAATCATGGCGTGTGTGTGTGTGTCAATAAATACAGTTCTTACTTTGTCATAGGGACAGCAGCATCATGAATGAAGCGGGTGTGTGTGTGTGTGAATAAATACAGTTCTTACATTGTCATAGGGACTTTGACATAATTTCTTCTGACTAGACAAACCTGTGGCGAGTGGCAAAATTATTAAAGCAACCGTTCTATCATATCATATGTTTGGGATTCATCATATCCCTCTTTTTTATAGTGTGTGTGTTCATTCACTATGCTGTCGGCGGAGAGGGTGTGTGTGTGTGTGTGTGTGTGTGTTTGTGTGTGTGTGTTCATTCACCCTGCTGCTGTCTGCGGAGAGTGAGCGTGCAGCTGTGTGTGTGTGTGTGTGTGTGTAATTACAGCTCTGAGAGATTGTGTGCAAACACTGGGGACGCGCTCATCGGATTATGAATGCAGAATGAGGCGTTTATGTTTGTAAAGCAGGGCAGGCTGTCACTCATTCTCCACACACACACACACACACACACACACACACACACACACACACACACACACACACACACACACACACACACACACACACACACACACACACAGCAGCAGATGTACTTACACCCTCACATGCACACACTCCAAACACACACACAAACACACTCTTTCACACAACCAAAAACGAATACATTCAAGCACACACACACACACACACACACACACAAAACCATTCACATAGGCACGCAAACACACACACACACAGCCTCACAAACACACACCCTTTTTAAGTGCGTTGCTCTTATGCTATTACCATTATCTATCTGGCTGCTAATGAAGCATTGGAAACAGCCTCAGATGGACCGCGGTGCCTTGGACTGCTCTGAGACCTGCTGGTGTGTGTGTGTGTGTGTGTGTGTGTGTGTGTGTGTGTGCTGTGTGTGTGTGTGTGTGTGTGAGACCTGCTGGTGTGTGTTATTAGGGACTCAACTAGAGTTAGAGAGAAAATTACCTTCAGAAGATAAAGCCATTCATTTACACTCTCAGTTAGTCGTGCTTGACGTGAAGAGGGTCCACACACACACACACACACACACACACTCATCATTTACACTCTCAGTTAGTCGTGCTTGACGTGAAGAGGGCCCACACACACACACACACACACACACACACACACACTCATCATTTACACTCTCAGTTAGTCGTGCTTGACGTGAAGAGGGCCCACACACACACACACACACACACACACACACACTCATCATTTACACTCTCAGTTAGTCGTGCTTGACGTGAAGCGGGTCCACACACACACACACACACACACACACACACTCATCATTTACACTCTCAGTTAGTCGTGCTTGACGTGAAGAGGGTCCACACACACACACACACACACACACACACACTCATCATTTACACTCTCAGTTAGTCGTGCTTGACGTGAAGAGGGCCCACACACACACACACACACACACACACACACACACACACACACACACACACACACTCATCATTTACACTCTCAGTTAGTCGTTCTTGACGTGAAGAGGGCCCACACACACACACACACACACACACACACACACACACACACTCATCATTTACACTCTCAGTTAGTCGTGCTTGACGTGAAGAGGGCCCACACACACACACACACACACTCATCATTTACACTCTCAGTTAGTCGTGCTTGACTTGAAGAGGGCCCACACACACACACACACACACTCATCATTTCAACTCTCAGTTAGTCCTGCTTGACGTGGAGGGGGCCCACACACACACACACACACACACACACACTCATCATTTCAACTCTCAGTTCGACATACTGGACGTGAAGAGGGCCCTCTGCTTTGTGAACTGATATATAAATATATATAAATATATTTTGTGTGTGTGTATGTGTGTGTGTGTGTGTGTGTGTGTGTGCGTGCCTGTGCCTGTGCATCCATTCAGAGACCATGTTAAATGGCCATTACTCTTAAATGTAGCTATTGTGAGGTCATTAGTATGAGCAAGCCTGGGTTTGAGTATGATTGTGTGTGTGTGTGTGTGTGTTTAATATGAATTCATGATTGTGTGTGTGTGTGTTTAGTATGAATGTGTGTGTGTGTGTGTTTAATATGAATGTATGATTGTGTGTGTTTAGTATTAATGTGTGTGTGCGTGTGTAATATGAATGTGTGTGTTTAGTATTAATGTGTGTGTGCGTGTGTAATATGAATGTGTGTGTTTAATATTTATGTATGATTGTGTGTGTTTAGTTTGAATGTGTGTGTGTGTTTAATATGAATTTATGATTGTCTGTGTTTAGTATGAATGTGTGTGTGTGTGTGTTTAGTATGAATGTGTGTGTGTTCAATATTAATGTATGATTGTGTGTGTTTAGTATGAATGTGTGTTTGTGTGTGTTTAGTATGAATGTGTGTGTGTGTGTTCAATATTAATGTATGATTGTGTGTGTTTAGTATGAATGTGTGTTTGTGTGTGTGTTTAGTATGAATGTGTGTGTGTGTGTTTTATATGAATGTGTGTGTTTAATATGAATGTGTATGTGTGTTTGGTATTTTTGTGTGTTGTTGACAGACTCCAGACACTGGTTGTTGATTTTTTTTCTTCTCTTTTTTTATTACGGAACAAAGTTAGAGCTCAGCTCCATAGCTCCGCCCACCCACCCCAGACACCCAATTACATGGAGGGATGAAGGCGGGACGGGAGGGAATCAACCAATAAAATCACAGTCCGCTCGGCCAAAGAAACAGGAGAGGCTTTAAAAAAATGGAATGCCAACCCACAGTACTGCTGAGCTGATTAGACACGCCCCCTCCCATAGTGACTGAGGACTGGACTGACTGGAAGACAGACACTGTCAATCAAGGAGGGTGGGGCTGGTAAGCATGGGCCTCAGGTTCTGCTGTTGTCATGGAAATAGTGATTGGCGTGTGGTCAGAGGAGACAGTTGTTAGGTAACCATGGTGATGTGATATGGTAGGTGTGATATCACCAAAACTTGCACAAAAAATATTTGGGCAAGATTTTTGTATGCATGTGTGCGTGTGTGTGTGTACATGTGTGTGTGTGTGTGTGTGTGTGAGTTACTGAACATGTGTGAAGACCTACTGATTAGATGGCGGTAGAGGGATCAGGGCAAGTTCAGAATATTTGCGGTACACATGACATAGGACTTTCTAGAAGAAAATCATTCAGCAAATGTTAGCGAAAGATTGTAAGCATACACACACACACACACACACACTTTGAGGAATGTCTGAAAGTCTGAGAGCTTACACACAGATCAAAAGAACCAGTGTGTGCGTGACAGAATGTGTGTGAGTGTGTGTGTGTGTGAGACGAGAGATAAGAAGAGGGGGTTTGTGTCATCAGCCCAGCAAGAACCTGCTTTCATGGACACACACACACACACACACACACACACACACACACACACTATGACAGGACAGCAGTGGAGCTGTGTTACACACTGCTATGCACATGTGGACAGGCTAGGGACCACTGCTTCTCCTTGGTCACACACTCCAGTTGTGTGTGAGTCAAAGGACTACTGTTGGCCCGGTGTGGTACAGCCAATGGTGAGAGGAGGAGGCCATGTTGGTCTGCTCAGCTCAGCCAATCAGGATGCTTGGTTTTCTGAGGCGGGGTTTAACACATGTTCACACACAAGGGAAGCTCAGCACAAGGACAGCTACGTGAAACACCATTACGTTCGAAGCTAACACACACACACGGAAGCTAACACACACACACGGAAGCTAACACACACACACACACGGAAGCTAAACACACACACACACACACGGAAGCTAACAGACGAACTGGCCAACAGTGCAAAGACAGACAGAAGGGCAGACATCTGGACAGACAAACACACACACACACACACACACACACACACACACACACACACACACACACACACACACAAACACACACACACATTCGTTTCCATTTGGCGTTCCTAAGCTCTCTCCTGGGCGCCTGAACATGGCTGTGTGTCATCAAGAGTAAATAAATACCAAACAAACAAACAAACAAACAAAACAACAATAAAACAGAGAACAAAAGATCAACAGCAACGTTACCTTTCGATGCCACCCCAAACATGAATTCAAAAACAAAAACTTCGAAAAGAAACCTAGAATATAAAAACGGTGCGTGGCATCGAAAAGGTTTTTCTCTTTTTACAGAAAGCATGTTTTTCAATAATATTCTTTTCTTTAAAAGGGCTTTAGGTTTTTCATCTTTTAAGTCTACTATGTATATATACTAGTCACCTTCACCGAGACGCTAAAATCTATACAGTACTGCTCTCAGATATGTATAGACATTTTGTACAATATACAAAGTTGGCAAAAATACAATAGATCATTGAAATGCATGAACTCAGATTGTGCACATCACAAGTGTGTGTTCACAAGTGTGTGTTCACAAGTGTGTATTGACAGCTTGAGAACTCTTTGTGGAGGAGCGAGGCAGATCATGAAGAGCTTGAGAGATGTGTGTGTGTGTGTGTGTGTGTGTGTGTGTGTGTGTGTGTGTGTGTGTGATATGAGTCAGCAATGGCCAAATAATGTAGAGAGAGGAAGAGAGAACATCAAGAGAGAGGGTAAAGGAAGGCCACGGAGAGATATAAAAGAGAGAGAGAGATGTATAACTGTCACCTCTCTCTCTCTCTCTGTTTAAAGATTCACTCCATCATATTGGTGCCTGTGTGTGTGTGTGTGTGTGTGTGATTTAATAAAGACTGGATTTTGGTCTGTCTCTCCACGGTTCCATTTTCAACAGACAGTGTGTGTGTGTGTGTGTGTGTGTGTGTGTGTGCCCGTATATGTGTGTCTCTGTCTGTGTGTGTGTGTTTCTGTATATATCTGTGTGTCTGTTTGTCTGTCTATCTTTAAGTGTGAATGTCTGTGCGTATGCCCATCTTAAAGTGTGTGTGTGTGTGTGTGTGTGTGTGTGTGTGTGTGTGTGTGCCTGCCAAGCGAGGACACAGAGCTCCTTCAACATGTCTGTATGTACTCAAGGCCATTTGAGCTCAGCTTTGAGCTAGGAACTCATTAGCAATATGTGTGTGTGTGTGCGTGTGTGTGTGTGCTGAAGTGAACAGGATACACTCAAACACACACACAGTTTGCCGTGGTGTTGTCACGACAAAGGAAAATCTGCTCCACAGACAGTACAGTTATGCTCAGAAAGTCTGAGCAGGTCATCAGCACACACACACACACACACACACACACACACACACACACACACACACACACACACACACACACACACACACACACACACACACACACACACACACACACACACACACAAAGCCATCTCTCAGCCACAGCTTTAAATCCCATTTAGCTGTTTGGGGGGCGAGAGACTAGCAGGATAGTTTTGGGGGTGCAGACGCTTAGACAGGCCTCCCTAAAGGCCTTTGTGTGTGTGTGTGTGTGTGTGTGTGTGTGTGTGTGTGTGTGTGTGTGTGTGTGTGTGTGTGTGTGTGTGTGTGTGTGTGTGTGTGTGTGTGTGTGTGTGTGTGTGAGTGTGTATGTGTGTGTGTGTGTGAGTGTGTGTGTGTGTGTGTGTGTATGTGTGTGTATGTGTGTGTGAGAGTCTGACTCCAGTTCCTCGTGTTTTTATCTCTCTCTTCCTCTTCCTCCTCCTCTCCTCTTCTCCCCTCTGCCTCACTTGTCTGCTCCTCACACACAAATAAAGAAGACACCAAGAGCCCATTTTCAACAAGGGCAGAAATAATATGATCATGATCACAGTCATCATCATCATCATCATCATCATCGTTATTGTCTTCACTATCATCATCATCATCATCATCATTATTGTCTTCACCATCATCAACATCATCATCGTTATTGTCATCATATCATCATCTTCATCATCGTTATTGACATCACCATCATCAACATCATCATTGTTATTGTCATCACATCATCATCTTCATCATCGTTATTGACATCACCATCATCAACACCATCATCATCATCATTGTCTTCACATTCATCAACATCATCATGTTTTCAACAACTACCTTAGCCATCATCATCGTCTTCATCATCATCATCATCATCATCATCATCATCATCGTTATGGTAACAGTGAGTAACTGCAGTAACATGGTTGTTTG
>NC_137909.1:31871961-31876961 GCF_963457725.1 Sprattus sprattus
GGCCACCATCTTGCAGGGGCAGCAAAGACTTCAGGGAGCCCTGCTGGAGCTCTGCAAACAGGCATCCGCTGATTTACCTGATGAGGACCTAGAAGAGGTCATGGAGAAGCTGACTCAGGGGGCCGAAAAACCGAAGGTAACTGAAAGGCTTACTGTCATAAAAGAGGAAATGCAGTGTGAAGCAGGTTACCAACCGCATGGAGCGGCGGCTAAGATGGCCCAGGCCTGGGAGGCTCTACCAAAGATGGCCAGGACCAATGAGTGTGTGTTCCTGGGTGAGTTCATCGAGGAAGATGACGATGATGTCCCTGATGTCGATTATGAAGGTGACAAAGCTGTTGATGAAAACGCTGATGATGAGCACGCTGACGATGATGGTGATGCCCATGACTACCTCGCTGAAGAGGGGGATGTGGCCAAAGACACCAATGCCAAGAGTGCACACGAGGAGGCCGACGAAGAATACCTCCCCTCCAGAGACCACTATAAGATTGAGTATGAGCGTAAGCTGCGTGACGAGCTGGAACACATCCGCCTGAAGACCGGCCAGGAGATGGAGAGTCTGCAGCGCGCCTCTAAGGAGAGGTATGAGCGGGAGAACCAGAGTTTGCGTGAGATGAGGGACCGTGCTGTGCTGGAGAAGGAGAGGGCTGTGAATGCTGAAAAGGAGAGGCAGGCCAAACAAGACCAGCTGCTGGACCAGCTCAGGCAGCTCCAGGTGGGATCAGATAGTCGTGTGGCAGAGCTGTCGAACCAGCTGAAGCTGAAGACCTTTGAGTCTGAGCGCGCTCAGATGGTGCAGGAGGAGATGGCCCGCGCCCTCAGCCTGAGTCAGATGGAGTGTGAGAAACACCAGAAGAAACTCAAGGTCCTGACTAAGGAGTTTTATGAGCTGCAGTCGGCATCAGAGAAACGAGTGGTGGAGCTCCAGGCTCAGGTCAGCGAGCAGCAGGTCAAACTGGAGACCTACGAGAGGCTGGAGCAGGAGGTGGATGCCGTCACCATGCAGTTAGAAGAGATGGCCAGCGAGGAGAAAGAAGTCAGTGCACTAAAGCAGAGGACCCTGAAGAAGGCAGAGACGGATGGCAAAGACGTGCCCGAACCCGCTGCGCTCAAGAGGAAGGGACTCTTCACCCTGCCAGAGGTGGGCGATTGCTTCCCTGAGGTGATGCATGAGGAGCTGAAGAAGTTGGAAGCAAAGGCGCATTTGAATAGGCAGCTTGCCTTAAATAGTGAGGAGTTGGCAACTGGAGAGGCAACAGAAGACGGGGAAGACACTGGCCTGGTCTCAAGTGCACAATCGGAGAAGACCGAAAAAACGAGAGAAAGAAAGACAAACGGCAGGGTAAGTGGATGGCTCCTAAACTGCCACTCTTGTAACCTCTCTGTCGTTCTCAGACCCCGATTGCGCTGTGGAGACCCAGATGTCCTGTCCTGCCGTGAAGACGTTTGGGCCTCGTGTATCATGCTGTGGACGTCAGGTTGCGGACGAGGGATATGTGGCATTCCCCTGGGGGCTTGGCTGCCACAACACAAAATGGCCGCCATGCCTCAACCTGATGCACAGAGACTGAATCCTCAAAAGGAGAAAGAGAGGAAGAGAGTCCACGACCGGAAGGGGGAAGGGTAAACCCTAAAGCCAGAACGAAATGGACAGACCACCTGAGAACCGACGCGGAAAAGTTTAAGACTGGCTAAGAGTGAAGAAGACCCTGTGGTCAGGGAAACACGGACATTTTATGATGAAATTGTAGTATTTTGAAAGAACGTGTGTTTTCCTAAATGTGTTTTTGTGTTTAGCTTTGGAGAATAAATGTAAAACCTTACTTTTAACCCCCAGGAAGGGGCCTGAAGTTAAGTGGGAGGGTGTGTGGTAGCCCAAGCTGCGTTTGGCTCCCACTTAGGTTACTATGGGTGAATAGTACTAAAAGGCAGGCTCTAGGACCCTGGGGAGGTGTTCTGGGGACTAGGCAGGTCAGGCTTTACCTAATTGGAAGCTCACCTGTAGTTAGTTTGACTAGGTGCTGATCAGTGCAATCTAGTCAAACAGGAGACTTTAAAGAGTCAGAAAGAAGCTGGACTGGAGAGAGCGAGACAGAGGGGAAGGCGCTGGTTGCACTGGGTGCAAGGCGTAGGGCTTCCCCTATTTTCTGTTTGTTTTTACTACCCTTTGGTTGTAATGTTGGAGTACCTAAGTTCATCATTTAAAGAGTTAATAAAGAATAATTGCTTTGGAATTCCCTTGTTGCGTCGTGCCGAGAGCTGGGCTGCGACATATGGTGGAGAATGCGGGCACAGTGACCCACGCTGACTGAAGAGAGGGGCAGAGTGACCCAGCTAAGTCGCCGAAGAGGGGGACTACAGGCACAGTGACCCAGCTGAAGGAAGAGAAAAGCACAGTGACCCACGCTGACTGAAGAGGGGCAGAGTGACCCAGCGAAGTCGCCGAAGAGGGGGACTACGGGCAGACTGCTCAGCTAAAGTGAAGAAGATGTGGACTATGGATCCGGCGATGGAGATGTTGGCCACCATCTTGCAGGGGCAGCAAAGACTTCAGGGAGCCCTGCTGGAGCTCTGCAAACAGGCATCCGCTGATTTACCTGATGAGGACCTAGAAGAGGTCATGGAGAAGCTGACTCAGGGGGCCGAAAAACCGAAGGTAACTGAAAGGCTTACTGTCATAAAAGAGGAAATGCAGTGTGAAGCAGGTTACCAACCGCATGGAGCGGCGGCTAAGATGGCCCAGGCCTGGGAGGCTCTACCAAAGATGGCCAGGACCAATGAGTGTGTGTTCCTGGGTGAGTTCATCGAGGAAGATGACGATGATGTCCCTGATGTCGATTATGAAGGTGACAAAGCTGTTGATGAAAACGCTGATGATGAGCACGCTGACGATGATGGTGATGCCCATGACTACCTCGCTGAAGAGGGGGATGTGGCCAAAGACACCAATGCCAAGAGTGCACACGAGGAGGCCGACGAAGAATACCTCCCCTCCAGAGACCACTATAAGATTGAGTATGAGCGTAAGCTGCGTGACGAGCTGGAACACATCCGCCTGAAGACCGGCCAGGAGATGGAGAGTCTGCAGCGCGCCTCTAAGGAGAGGTATGAGCGGGAGAACCAGAGTTTGCGTGAGATGAGGGACCGTGCTGTGCTGGAGAAGGAGAGGGCTGTGAATGCTGAAAAGGAGAGGCAGGCCAAACAAGACCAGCTGCTGGACCAGCTCAGGCAGCTCCAGGTGGGATCAGATAGTCGTGTGGCAGAGCTGTCGAACCAGCTGAAGCTGAAGACCTTTGAGTCTGAGCGCGCTCAGATGGTGCAGGAGGAGATGGCCCGCGCCCTCAGCCTGAGTCAGATGGAGTGTGAGAAACACCAGAAGAAACTCAAGGTCCTGACTAAGGAGTTTTATGAGCTGCAGTCGGCATCAGAGAAACGAGTGGTGGAGCTCCAGGCTCAGGTCAGCGAGCAGCAGGTCAAACTGGAGACCTACGAGAGGCTGGAGCAGGAGGTGGATGCCGTCACCATGCAGTTAGAAGAGATGGCCAGCGAGGAGAAAGAAGTCAGTGCACTAAAGCAGAGGACCCTGAAGAAGGCAGAGACGGATGGCAAAGACGTGCCCGAACCCGCTGCGCTCAAGAGGAAGGGACTCTTCACCCTGCCAGAGGTGGGCGATTGCTTCCCTGAGGTGATGCATGAGGAGCTGAAGAAGTTGGAAGCAAAGGCGCATTTGAATAGGCAGCTTGCCTTAAATAGTGAGGAGTTGGCAACTGGAGAGGCAACAGAAGACGGGGAAGACACTGGCCTGGTCTCAAGTGCACAATCGGAGAAGACCGAAAAAACGAGAGAAAGAAAGACAAACGGCAGGGTAAGTGGATGGCTCCTAAACTGCCACTCTTGTAACCTCTCTGTCGTTCTCAGACCCCGATTGCGCTGTGGAGACCCAGATGTCCTGTCCTGCCGTGAAGACGTTTGGGCCTCGTGTATCATGCTGTGGACGTCAGGTTGCGGACGAGGGATATGTGGCATTCCCCTGGGGGCTTGGCTGCCACAACACAAAATGGCCGCCATGCCTCAACCTGATGCACAGAGACTGAATCCTCAAAAGGAGAAAGAGAGGAAGAGAGTCCACGACCGGAAGGGGGAAGGGTAAACCCTAAAGCCAGAACGAAATGGACAGACCACCTGAGAACCGACGCGGAAAAGTTTAAGACTGGCTAAGAGTGAAGAAGACCCTGTGGTCAGGGAAACACGGACATTTTATGATGAAATTGTAGTATTTTGAAAGAACGTGTGTTTTCCTAAATGTGTTTTTGTGTTTAGCTTTGGAGAATAAATGTAAAACCTTACTTTTAACCCCCAGGAAGGGGCCTGAAGTTAAGTGGGAGGGTGTGTGGTAGCCCAAGCTGCGTTTGGCTCCCACTTAGGTTACTATGGGTGAATAGTACTAAAAGGCAGGCTCTAGGACCCTGGGGAGGTGTTCTGGGGACTAGGCAGGTCAGGCTTTACCTAATTGGAAGCTCACCTGTAGTTAGTTTGACTAGGTGCTGATCAGTGCAATCTAGTCAAACAGGAGACTTTAAAGAGTCAGAAAGAAGCTGGACTGGAGAGAGCGAGACAGAGGGGAAGGCGCTGGTTGCACTGGGTGCAAGGCGTGGGGCTTCCCCTATTTTCTGTTTGTTTTTACTACCCTTTGGTTGTAATGTTGGAGTACCTAAGTTCATAATTTAAAGAGTGAATAAAGAATAATTGCTTTGGAATTCCCTTGTTGCGTCGTGCCGAGAGCTGGGCTGCGACAACACACACACACTTAATACTGATGCTGGAGTGTGTTAACCTCACCAATATGCCCTTCGCTTTCTGTCTCTCACACACACACTCCTCTTAACATCCATCACAGAGATACACTACTAAATCAGCTGTGTGTGTGTGTGTGTGTGTGTGTGTGTGTGTGTGTGTGTGTGTGTGTGTGTGTGTGTGTGTGTGTGATTTAATCTAGT
>NC_137909.1:31889461-31891961 GCF_963457725.1 Sprattus sprattus
GACATCATAGACGCACGTTAGAAGGAGAGAGAGACATCATAGACGCACGTTAGAAGGAGAGAGACATCATAGACGCACGTTAGAAGGCGAGAGAGAGACATCATAGACGCACGTTAGAAGGAGAGAGAGACATCATAGACGCACGTTAGAAGGAGAGAGAGACATCATAGACGCACGTTAGAAGGAGAGAGAGACATCATAGACGCACGTTAGAAGGAGAGAGAGACATCATAGACGCACGTTAGAAGGAGAGAGAGACATCATAGACGCACGTTAGAAGTTATTCCTGAATGGGAATGGGTTGATCAATGGCACTGGCAGATCTTTTGACATGACAGTGTTAAAGATGTGTGTTAATGTAACGAGACTTGATATGAGAGACTATAGTGTTACAGACAGAGAGAGAGAGATCATCAGAGAAAGAGAGAAAGAGAGAAGACGAAAGACAGAGAGAGAAAGAGAGAGAAAGAGAGAAGACGACAGAGAGAGAGAGAGATCATCAGAGAAAGAGAGAAAGAAAGAAGACGAAAGACAGAGAGAGAAAGAGGGAGAAAGAGAGAAGACGACAGACAGAGAGAGAAAGAGGAGTATGGGGTTTGATTTGATGTGATGTGAGGCGATGTGACTTGATGGAGGCAGAAGGTAAACACTGTTTCACTACAGTCATCTAAAACTACATCACCTCACACACACACACACACACACACACACACACACACACACACACACACACACACACACACACACACACACACACACACACACACACAGAGACACACAGAGCAGCAAAAGGCCAGAGGGCCAAACTGAAGAAATAAGGGCAGGAGCAGATTCAGAGAGAACGAGTCATAGAATGAGGGAGAGAAAAAGAAGAAAAAAAAGAAAGAGAGAAAGAGAGGGATGGAGCAAGAGAGAGAGAGAGAAGAAGAAGAGGATATGCTGAGAGATAGTAAGAGAGGGACAGAAAGAGAGAATAATGGAGAGAGAGATGCCCCCTTCACGTCACATGACAAGTAAGAGCAGACACAGAGGCACTCAGAGAGAGTGACAAAGGCACACAGAAAATAGAGGGAATTAAGAGAGATATAAGGAAAGAGAGAGAGAGAGAGAGAGAGAGAGAGAGAGAGAGAGAGAGAGAGAGAGAGAGAGAGAGAGAGAGAGGTGGAAGCCTGGACAGTGAACAGTGAAGACACAGAAAACCAACACAGGTTGCAGAAAAAAACATAACAATCGCAGGAATAAAACAACCATAGCAGGAACGAAAGAAGGAAAGAAAGTGAAGGATGCAAAGGAAATGAGGAAGAAAGGAAGAGAGAGTGTCTCCGTCTCTGCTGAAGAGGAGAGGCGGAGATTATCAGCACATGAACGAGAGGCTTAACGGCCCCAAAGAAAGACCCAGAACACCGAGACGCTGACAGACTCAGCACAGGCAACACAGGCACTGCAGGAGGGAGAGAGAGGGAGGAGAGAGGAGAGAGAGAAAAAGCCTGGAAAAAAAGAGAAAGAGAGGAAAAGGCTTAGTCTGGTCAGTGTCAGACAGAGAGAGAGAGAGAGAGAGAGAGAGAGACAGAACAAATGAGGAGAGAGAGAGAGAGAGGAAAAGGTTTGTCTGGTCAGTGTCAGACAGAGAGAGAGAGAGAGAGAGTGTGTGACAGAACAGACAGAACAAAATGAGGAGAGAGAGAGAGAGAGAAAGAGAGAGAGTGTGTGTGACAAGAACAGACAGAACAAATGAAGAGAGAGAGAGAGAGAGAAACATGAGCAACACATAGAAACAAGACTAGAGGCGAAACAAGACAAACACAAATACACACACATATACACACATATACACACACATACACACATATCAGATATCTAGTTTGGAAGAAAGAGGTCAGGACAAAAGCACTTTAATAGAGAAGAAATCAACAGAGAGAGCGAGAGAGAGAGAGAGAGAGAGAGAGAGAGAGGGAAAGAGGGAGAGAGAGAGAGAGAGAGCAGAGAGAGAGAGAGAGAGAGAGAGAGAGAGAGAGAGAGAGAGAGAGAGAGGGAGAGAGAGACAGAGAGAGAGACAGAGAGGACACAAGAGAAAGAAAAGGACAAACAAACACATAAACACAGCGGAAGGCAAAGTCATGAGCAGGAAGAGAGGCACATGCACACACACACACACACTCTGACACGCACGCACGCATCCTCACACACACACACCATCGCCCTTAAATCTACACACACACACACACACACACACACACACTCACTCACTAACGCCTAGACCTTCAGAGTGCTGAAGTCAAGCTAGCTAGCGTGGCAGGACCACACCTCATCTCAAACATCTGCAGGAGGAGAATAGAATCATTTGGGTGAAGAGAGTCGTTCGTCTTTGACTCTCGCAAAACTGAGTCGACTCCCAAAGTGAGTCACACCGACACTCCAACAGCAGCACTCTGAAGCTAGTCCGAGGAGACTGCGGAGGGGGGGGGAGGGGGAGGGGGGAGAGGGAGGGTACCAAAGCATG
>NC_137909.1:31920831-31923331 GCF_963457725.1 Sprattus sprattus
ACAGCACTCTCCCTCGTGACGGCGGGGGCGCGGTGGCGTCACACGGATGCATCAGAGTGGAGCCTTATTCTACAAAATAAAATAACACCTATATAGTATATTGTTTTATCTTTGTTTAACATTAAAGATTATTCCACAAAAAAAGATTGTTCCAGAAGAAGACATCATTATTAAAAGCCATCAAGGAATTTTGTATAAGTGTTTGTAACCCCCCCACCCCCTGATCCCAGCAGCTGTCTCTTAGTTTGACAATAACCAGAGTAGTCCTTTACGGTGCCAGTGTGCTTTAGTACGTCATTGCCTGTTTATTTATCTCTGGAAAATCTGTGTGTGTGTGTGTGTGTGTGTGTGTGTGTGTGTGTGTGTGTGTGTGTGTGTGTGTGTCCCCTTTCTTTCCTACTGTGAGGCGCATTGAGTTACCTCTGTGTATGAAATGCGTTTAGTTTGATATGATTTGATTTGAAGACCTTGAAACACAAGGGTAGTAATAAGCTACAAAGCAGTTATATATTTACCCTTATTAAACCTCTATAGTATATACCTATTATTAAACCTCTGTGCAAGTGCAAGACATATTTTATTTTGTGTTCCTGGCCTCATAATTCTACAGTACTGTGTTACGTCTTCATTAATTCACTTTAATAGTGTGTTTATAATTCTACACTGTGTTACGTCTTCATTAATTAACTTTAATAGTGTGTTTATAATTCTACAATCCTACATTAATTCACTTTAATAGTGTGTTTATAATTCTACAGTACTGTATTACGTCTTCATTAATTCACTTTAATAGAGTGTTTATAAATAATATTGTGTGTTTATAAATCATCTTCATGGGAGACAAGGTGACAGGAGGGAAAACTAAACTTGTGAGAGTACTTCTATCATCTTCTCTTTAGACCAATACAATATCAGTCTTTATACTTCTATCATCGTCTCTTTAGACCAACACAATATCAGTCTTTATAGTTCTATCATCGTCTCTTTAGACCAACACAATATCAGTCTTTATAGTTCTATCATCGTCTCTTTAGACCAATACAATATCAGTCTTTATAGTTCTATCATCTTCTCTTTAGACCAACACAATATCAGTCACACACACACGCACACAAGGTCAACACTCAGGCCACTGTTCCATCATTTCATCTTTATTGAACAACAATGTGAGTGGCATGGAATGCACCGTCCCATCTGCATGCATGCCCAGACTCACTGCATGGTAAACCGTTACAGACACTTGTAGTACTTCAGTTACTTCTGACACACACACACACACACACTCACACACACAACATTTATGACTGTGCATTTGTGCGACTCCACACCCTCCTCCCTCTATAAGAAGGGTTTTTGTGTTTGAAGGGCCTGTGTGTGTGTGTGTGTGTGTGTGTGCCTGTGTCTGTGTGTGTGTGTGTGTTTGTGTGTGTGAAATGTGTGTGTGTGTGTGTGTGTGTGAGTCTGTGTGTGTGTGTTTAATGTGATTAAAGTGCGTGATTGCACGGATCCTCTTGGAGGATTAAGGTTAAGTGAAAGTGTGTGTGTGTGTGTGTGTGTGTGTAGGTATGGTGTGTGTGTCTTATTGCATATAGATTAAGCTGGTTCAATGCCTTGCCTGTTTAGCAGGTCTTTAGCTAACATCTACTGAACGACACAATAAGGACTCCTCTATATAAGGACTTAATACGAGAGGAGAAGAGTAAAGTGTGTGTGTGTGTGTGTGTGTGTGTGAAGGACTCCTCCTCTACTTAATACGAGAGAGGAGAAGAGTAAGGATACATTCTCTCATCCAAAGTGTCATTTGATAAATACATACCCTAACTGTACAGCCATGGAGTGGGGAGTCTGAGACACTATAATCTACGTTTCCTGTTTAAGTGGATGGAACTGCAGTGTGTGTGTGTGTGCGAGTGACATCACTGGGCGTACACAGTGTGTGTGTGTGTGTGTGTGTGTGTGTGTGTGTGTGTGAGAGTGACATCACTGGGCGTACACAGTGTGTGTGTGTGTGTGTGTGTGTGTGTGTGTGTGTGTGTGTGTGTGTGTGTGTGTGTGTGTGTGTGTGTGTGTGAGAGTGACATCACTGGGCGTACACAGTGTGTGTGTGTGTGTGTGTGTGTGTGTGTGTGTGTGTGTGTGTGTGTGTGTGTGTGAGAGTGACATCACTGGGCGTACACAGTGTGTGTGTGTGTGTGTGTGTGTGTGTGTGTGTGTGTGTGTGTGTGTGTGTGTGAGAGTGACATCACTGGGCGTACACAGTGTGTGTGTGCGAGTGTGGCTGTGCCTGGTCATTCTTTGTGCTTTATTAAATATTTATACATTTATACTTTTCTGATTGTAAAGATTGTTTTTTTTGGTGTTTAGAGCACGCCCTCATCTCTCCATCTCAAGGGGGAGAGGTGGAGGGGATGGTGAAGAGAGAAGGAGAGAAAAGGAGAGAAGGAGAGGAGGAGAGTGTGGTGGAGGTCTAGAAACACCAAGAGTGTCACATAAACAACAA
>NC_137909.1:31940831-31945831 GCF_963457725.1 Sprattus sprattus
CGGTTCCCATGCTAGATCGGTTATGGCAAGCTTGTTTCTGGGAAATATGTGTATGTGAATAAAGGTTATCCATACGACTTTTTATATATCCAATCCACTTGGTTTGTTGTTTATTGTTCAGGTCAACCAGAATATTGTAGGCCTTATTTTAGGCTCTCTACCGGTTAGCTAACATAAAATCCAGTGGAGGACGTAGATAGTAACTAGCATAGCTATCAACGATAAATAATTGATTATTGTTAACTTTGCACATGAGCAATTCTAGCGATCTCAGTCACTACGCGGAGTTTGAGTATTCAACGATGACTTTCTTGATGACTGTATTGGCAGCACATCTGGGCGATTATAACACTGGCAGAACAGCGAGCGCAAAGCTGGACTTGGTAGTCTCTGATATGTGGTGTCCTGATGTAACTGGCCGATCGATATGAATTAGATGAAATAACTAAAATAAACGATTCAGAGCATTGTTGAGTGAATGTCTTTCCTGTTATGTAAAGCACATTGAGTTGCACAATTGCCTTGCCTTACTTTGCAAACTGCACATTTTATCTTATTATACGGTATTCATTCACTTATTCTTTATACAACTACCATTCAGAACTACATTTCAATAAGACAATCATTGACAGCCAACAAAATAAGTCTTACTCTTAAGGTTGAGATAGGGTGTGTAAATCACAACAGGGAGGATTTTATGAAAAGTTAAATATTTGACACCACAATCAGATCTTTGCCTCAGTGCTTACCGTCTTTTCTGTGATTTTCTCCAGATTGTGGTTTAGCCTATTGTTACTGGATTGTGTGTGTGTGTGTGTGTGTGTGTGTGTGTGTGTGTGTGTGTGTGTGTGTGTAAAAGGGTCAAATCAATAAGACTGTGCTGTACATTAACAAAACCACAAGAACTTTTAATAATTGTCCTAAGGGGATAAAAAAAAAAAAAACATAAAGGGGTCTTTATCCTCTTGGTAACCCTCTGGGTTATCATCTGTGTCATCGATGCCCTTTAAATTATTCAGTGCTTTCTCCTTGTCCTCCTCTGACATGTCCCTGTATTTTGGCAGATTAATAGTCCCCCTGAACAGTGACAGGTTGCCCTCCAGCCACTGCACAGCAGCTTCCATGTGTGCAACAATCTTTGGGGTCTGGGTTAGGACGGGAAATGTATTTAAAAAAAGAGTTTAGTAGATTTCACATTATCCCAGGGAACTCCCATATCCCACCATACCCTGACAGGTTACCTTACCTGCACACATGGTCGTTTGCAAGGAGGGGGGGACTCCTCCATCAGGGCCTCCACCCCCAGGCCCACAATCAGGCCCTCCAGCAAGCCCCACTGGCCCACCATCAGGCCCACCATCAGGCCCCCCAGCAAGCCCCACAGGCCCCCCAGCAGGCCCCCCAGCAGGCCCACCATCAGGCCCACCATCAGGCCCACCAACAGGCCCCCCAGCAAGCCCCACAGGCCCCCCAGCAGGCCCCCCAGCAGGCCCACCATCAGGCCCACCATCAGGCCCACCAACAGGCCCACCAACAGGCCCCCCAGCAAGCCCCACAGGCCCACCATCAGGCCCCCCAGCAAGCCCCACAGGCCCCCCAGCAGGCCCAACATCAGGCCCACCATCAGGCCCCCCAGCAGGCCCACCATCAGGCCCACCAGCAGGCCCACCATCAGGCCCACCATCAGGCCCACCAGCAGGCCCACCATCAGGCCCATCATCAGGCCCACCAGCAGGCCCACCATCAGGCCCACCATCAGGCCCACCAGCAGGCCCACCATCAGGCCCACCATCAGGCCCCCCAGCAAGCCCCACAGGCCCACCATCAGGCCCCCCATCAAAGGCGCAAGACAGCAGACACTACCTGCTCTCTGTGTGGCCTGCACCTGAAGAAGCGCAATCTGCGGGTGCACATGCAGCGCAAACACATGCCTGTCAGGGAGGATATTACCGCCACTCACTATCTCCCTGCACAGTGCATTGATGGTAAAAATGGTGTCTTCGCTGTGGCTAAATCATTCTGCACCCCGTGCCTGCCAGTCCATGTCCGCAAAAGGACTTGGGGGGCACAGCAGGGGTGCAGTTGTGAGGTTGATATCTGCCGACTCAACTCTGAGTGTGCTGACCGTTCAAACCTGATGGCCTTTGAATGCTACCACCTCAGGTCCCTGGCATACTGCCCTCCAGGACACGGTACAGCCACTTTGAGTGAAGGCAGCCTTGATGTCATGGTTCAGCAGAGGTGGTTTGGCATGGACAAAAAGAGGCTCTGTACTGCAAGGCAGGCAGAGGCAGCAGAGGCAGGAGTCCCACTGTCATGTATAGTAACTGTGTGTGGCCCTAGTCAGAAGAGGTTCGTGTCTGTGTATGAACCTCATATTTCATATTACAGCCGACTGGGTAGAGTCATGGTCACATATGACTGTAAACACTTAAGCTGGCACTGTCCGTGCGCAAAGGCACGAATGTCCTGTGTGCACAAATTTATAGCTAAATGGCACCTCTTCTCCACTGAACCCTCCCTGTTCAAAAAAACCCGGAGCACGGAGGAAAGCATATCCACCTCATGCCTTGATTCAGTGGACGAAGAAGAAGCTGGCAGCCTGGATGGTTGTTTGTACCCTCCAGAGGGGAAAGCTTTAAAACGTCTGCTGGAATACTTGCTGGAAAGGAAAAGAATTCCCAGCGAGGTTCCTTCAGATGTCCTGAAGGCCGGGGGCTTCCCACAAACACTTCTGCCAGGAGAGGCAGTTTGTGAGGAATGCAGAATACCTCTCAGTGAGCCAGTGCGCATCACATCTAAAGCAAAAATTCTCACCATCACCGATGTGTTTGAGGGTAAATATACACACACACAATCCAGTAACAATAGGCTAAACCACAATCTGGAGAAAATCACAGAAAAGACGGTAAGCACTGAGGCAAAGATCTGATTGTGGTGTCAAATATTTAACTTTTCATAAAATCCTCCCTGTTGTGATTTACACACCCTATCTCAACCTTAAGAGTAAGACTTATTTTGTTGGCTGTCAATGATTGTCTTATTGAAATGTAGTTCTGAATGGTAGTTGTATAAAGAATAAGTGAATGAATACCGTATAATAAGATAAAATGTGCAGTTTGCAAAGTAAGGCAAGGCAATTGTGCAACTCAATGTGCTTTACATAACAGGAAAGACATTCACTCAACAATGCTCTGAATCGTTTATTTTAGTTATTTCATCTAATTCATATCGATCGGCCAGTTACATCAGGACACCACATATCAGAGACTACCAAGTCCAGCTTTGCGCTCGCTGTTCTGCCAGTGTTATAATCGCCCAGATGTGCTGCCAATACAGTCATCAAGAAAGTCATCGTTGAATACTCAAACTCCGCGTAGTGACTGAGATCGCAAGAATTGATCATGTGCAAAGTTAACAATAATCAACTATTTATCGTTGATAGCTATGCTAGTTACTATCTACGTCCTCCACTGGATTTTATGTTAGCTAACCGGAGCCTAAAATAAGGCCTACAGTATTCTGGTTGACCTGAACAATAAACAACAAACCAAGTGGATTGGATATATAAAAAGTCGTATGGATAACCTTTATTCACATACACATATTTCCCACAAACAAGCTTGCCGTAACCGATCTAGCATGGGAACCGCTGCTCTCTGACTCAAAAGCGCTGCGAGAAGTCCGGCACATGCGCAGAACTGCGAGAAGTTCAGCACATGCGCATAACACATGGAACGTAGCACATGGATATGGATGTGGATGTCCCCGCCCCGTCCCGCAGGCTGCATCCAGAGCCCCCTCTACTGACACTGGGCTGGCCCAATCACATCCCCTGGGCTGACCCAACACAAACCCCTTTCGATTTGGACCTGCCTACATAATGCATTAGGACGGTAAACAGCGTGGCCCATGGCCTTGACTTGCTTGACACGCGCACGCTAGTCTGCGGCCCATTGGCCGTCTTCTTGAGTGACTAGGGTCTCGTCCAATCATATCAGCTAACACCTTCTACCTTTAGCTAAAAGTTTGCCATCAGCTCCCGTGGATGACAGTGCTGGTGGCTACAGCCAGGGAGATACGATACAACGACCTACGGTAAGCTTACTGATCATGAATTAAAACGTCTCTAAAATATGTTTGACTTAGAAACTATGTTCTATGGCCAAGTTCGTTTGCATTGTAAATACAAGACAAGTCTGTAGTGCTAGCCCTCAGCCTACTGTACTCTGAAACAGCCAGCCGTTAGCCTACACTCTATGTTGTGTGTTTGAGTGGTGCGCGGTGCCATGTCAATTGTTCCGAAAGCCCAGTAGGCCTATTCCCAAACCCTGGTATTCCGAAAATATGCCAATTTGTCCAGATACCGAATTATGATAGCCCGTTATACGCTCCAGTTTTCCCGTCCCCCCCGAAGTTCAGGGGCGTAGTTCAAACGTTAATGCCACCTCATCAAGCGCGTTTCCTACAGGAGGAAATAGACTCCCTTCTAGAAAAGGGAGCAATACAGCCTGTCCTCTCGGAGACGAGAACAGGCGGTTCTTCAGTCGCTATTTTCATGGAAAATATCGACCGATCTTATACCTCCGTATTCTGAACAAAGCTTTAAAGTGTATGATGTGTATTGCATTTAGATTAATTAAGACCACCACCTTAACACACAAACTCTTGTTGAACTCATACAGTAGTAGGTTCAGTGACGTGCGGTGAGACAGCTGTCTTCTGGAGCTTCTGCGAGCCCGTGAATCAATGTTTCGTTGGAATCATGATGTAACGTTGTTGTAGCGGAAATACAGCAATGCTATTTGTATTTTCTAATTGGCAGGTCATATGTATGATTCTAGACTTCGTTAAGCACTGAAGCGACTGAAACGGTGAATTTTGATCACATTCAGCGAAGTTAACAGGTAAAACGGGAGAAAAATAGGGCGTCTTTAGGCCGTCCTGCCTAAAAGTAGGGCGTCCCGTTTCTTCTTATTTTTTAGTAGACTATAGGGCAG
>NC_137909.1:31979240-31984240 GCF_963457725.1 Sprattus sprattus
CTCGTGATATTGCAGAAGTGTCTAGAGGAGTCTGTGACCTCTCCACGACCTCTCAGAGGCGCTCATGACCTTGGCATGACCTTTCAGAAGCGCCATATGAAGGCCCGCGATGCAGCCAAAAACCCCCCAAAGTCCTTTGTGATGTGGTTTTTTAAAGAAGTCATGTCTACCATGTGATTTATCAGAAAAGGTGTCTCTACATACAACTGGGTTTATTTTATAAGAAATGGCATGTCTACCACGATCTATCAGATAAATGGCCTTCTGGGGGGCACTGTGGCGCAACCAGTAGCCTCGACCACCTTCAGGCATGACGCACACGGAGGACACAGGTTCGATTCCGGGCCTGATGTCATTTCTCCTGTCCACTCCCCACCTTTTGTCCCACTCTTCACTAAAAACTATCGATTAAAGGCCAAAAAGCTCCAAAATAAATATTTTTAAAAGGAAAAGGGCCTTTTGCCGTATGGCAGTCTTTTCCTCTAACTGCTTATCCTCTATTTGTTGAGATGTCCATGTTCCAGCACCAGCATTACACACATTATTCAACAATACACACATTATTCAACAATACACACATTATTCAACAATACAGTCATAAGTAGATACGAACACGACACACACTCTCTTGGTGCAGTCACATGCAGCTCCTGTTTCAACTAACATGAAGCAAGTTAACTCATTTGTTTGTGTGTGTCCATGTGTGTGACCATTTGAGTGTGTCTGTGTGTCCACATGTGTGTGAACATGTAAGTGAGTGTGTGTCTGTGTGTGTGTGTGTCGACGTGTGTGTGACCATGTGATTGTGTGTCCATGTGTGTGCAAACATTTGACTGTGAGTGAGTGAGTGTGTGTGTGTGTGTGTGTGTGACCATGTGAGTGTGTGTCCATGTATGTGTGGACATTTGACTGTGTGTGTGTGTGTGTGTGTACATGTGTGTGTGAACATTTGACTGTGTGTGTGTGTGTGTGTGTGTGTGTGTGTCGACGTGTGTGTGTGTCGACGTGTGTGTGTGTGGGTGTCCAAGTGTGTCCATGTGTGTGTGAACATTTGACTGTGTGTGTGTGTGTGTGTGTGACCATGCGAGTGTGTGTGTGCGTGCGTGCATATCTACAGTACTGCGAGCGTAGCCTTGTGAGTGAGTGAGCGTGTGTGTGTGTGTGTGTGAGTGTGTGTGCGCGTGTGTGTGTGCGCTTGTGTGTGTGTGTGTGTGTGTGTGTGTGTTGCATATCTACCTCTGATGGCTAGCGAGCGTAGCCTTATGACTGTGTGTGTGTGTGTGTGAGTGTGTGTGTGTGTGTGTGTGTGTGTGTGTGTGTGTTGCATATCTACCTCTGATGGCTAGCGAGCGAAGCCTTATTACTGTGTGTGTGTGTGTGTGTGTGTGTGTTGCATATCTACCTCTGATGGCTAGCGAGCGTAGCCTTATGACTGTGTGTGTGTGTGTGTGTGTGTGTGTGTGTGTGTGTGTGTGTGTGTGTGTGTGTTGCATATCTACCTCTGATGGCTAGCGAGCGAAGCCTCGTGAGTTTGGGCAGCACAGCGACTGCCATCTCTAGCGCCCCCAGGTCTTCCGAGCCCAGTCGGAGGTACTGCACCTCCCTCAGCTGCTCCTGGTGCTCCTCCCAGAGGCCTGGCAGCGCCCTCGCGCCCCCCTTATACACGTCCAGCGCCAGGCGCGCCCCTGCCAGCAGCACCCCCACATCCGTGCCCTCGGGCAGCGGGGGAGAGAGGGAGGGGGCCGGGGATGGAGCGATGGATAGAGAGGAGCCGGAGGAGGAGGAGAGAGGGAAAGAAGGGATGAGGTTTGAGGAGAAGGAGGAGGGCGTTTCAGAGATGGGTGGCACCCAGGTGTCAGACGGCGGGCGTGAGAGAGATGCAGCATCAGCATCCTCATCGTCTGGCGTACAGTGTCCGTTTCCAGCGGCAACAGCAGCATCAGCATCCTCATCCTCTGGCGTGCAGTGTCCGTGTCCAGCGGCAACAGCATCATCAGCATCAGCATCCTCATCGCCTGGCGTACAGTGTCCATTTCCAGCGGCAACAGCAGCATCCGTCTCTCCCAGGCTGAGGTGATCCAGGTGTTTGTCCAGGCGGTGCTCCTGCGTCCCCCCTCCACACGTGTCTGTGTGCCCCCCCACCCCTCCATCTCCTCGGCCGGGGTCGTCCGTGACGGCTAGGCCCTCTCCGTTCGGGAACTGGATAGTCATCTGTCCCGCCGTGGCCGTCCGCTCGCTCTCGTCTCGTCCCTGTTCCCGACTCCTTGCTCCCTCGCTTCTGTTGTTCTTCCCCCCACACTGCCTCTCTTCCTCCTCCTCCTCCTTCTCCTCCTCCTCGCTCCTATCATCTTCTGTCTTTCTTTCGGTCTCCATCCTCTCCTTCCTTCAGACGAGCAGCGGGTGTGTCAGCGCGGGGTGAAGTGTGTAGGGAGGTGTTAAGAGTACACCGGGGAGCTCGCTCTCTCCTCTCCTCGCACCCTTCTTCTTCTTCATCGCGGACACGTGCCCCCCCCCCCCCCCCCCCCCCCCCCCCGGACGCTCGCGTCACTCGCGTGAGGAGGCGAGTCTGGACTGGCCTGAGGCGCGGGCGTACGGCATACTCTCTTCCTGAAACCCAGAAAGGTGCGAATTAGTAAATCAGGGAAGTGTCGATTGAATGAGAAAGTGATAGCGCGACAGGTGGACTGTCAACAAGCCCAGGCATGTTGAAACACGTGGGATCATTCAATCAGTTACGGTTGATATCGAAATAATAACAACATTCTGCGACACCCGGAAATACACTTTTCAGTTGTGTATTCAGCTGACGTTTTAACACTTTTCAATTCATCTGTGTGTTAGCACGGCTGTCTTAACTGTGAGTAACGTGACTACATTACATTTGTAAAGTGTTAGATGAAAGAGATAAGAAGTACCTGAGTACTGTCACACTGTAGACTTTAAACCCGAGCCTGGCTTAGCAACCTAGATATTCTAGCTTATAAAATGCTAATGTGTGTCGGGCTTATTTACCTTTGCTAGTCGAAATCCGTGTTCATTAAAAGTTTAAACTGAATGCATATCGTTGGATAAAGTTGTTATTGTTACCGTAATTGTGTTACATGTTGTAAGATAATGGTACGATAAATCCCAGTGTCATCTGTGCGGGAATGAGTAGTCGAATGTGTGGAATAGTCTGCAGTGAAGTCCAAACGGTCCAAAGTAGAAACTACTTCCTCACTGCTCCACTGTTTTTGTCCAAAACTGCATGCTGTCATCGAATCAGAGGCACCGCGAAACTTTCAACCTAGGGCGGGACAAATCTTAAAGAGACAGTACACCAATGAACATCCTGCTTGTCAGTGAGGAATACACCAATCCGCCGAAAACGCATACGATGTTTTTCAGGGGAAACGTTCACATTTACACCCATGTATGTTTGAATGCAAAGGTGCATTTTCATCACCATTTGTAAAAATGAAAATATTACTTGAAATAAGACTAATGTATTATGACAGTGTCACAAAGATGTGCCCTCGATTTGATAAGATAGGAACATCTACCAACAAAGCACACAGATGTGTTTCTGACTAGATGGCCACAAGGTGGTGAAAAAGCCCTTTTGGGACGTAGCTCTGCCTTCACGTACTGAGAACCTCTTCAGCCAATGAAATGACAGCATCTTGTCTGTAGGCTCGAGGGCGCATTGGAAAACTTGGACATTTCTTTTTCACTGTTCTGGGCGACGAACCTAGTATAGATAATAATACTATTTTTTTTCTAATAGGCAATTCAAATTAACAAAATATTGGTGCTGGGGACAATTGTGTCTTTCCCAAACTTTGGTCGTGACTAGTCCCTATGGACCATATGCAAACCTACGCCCTTGCTACCATCCATGATCAGTCTAGCAGTCTGGTAGGGGGACCAGGCAGGACAGGGGACCCAGTGCTGGGCGGACTGCAGCGGAGAGAGGACATGTTTGAGATTGTAAGGTAGTGTCTGTGTTTCAGGCCTGCTGGGGTGTAGGATGATGTTTTTGCATCAGGCAAGTCAGGTAGTGTGTGTGTATCAGGCCTGCTGGGGTGTAAGGTAGTGTGTGTGTGTATCAGGCCTGTGTGCGTGTGAGGTAGTGTCTGTGCATCAGGCCTGCTGGGGTGTAAGGTAGTGTGTGTGTATCAGGCCTGTGTGTGTGTAAGGTAGTGTGTGTGTATCAGGCCTGCTGGGGTGTAAGGTAGTGTGTGTGTATCAGGCCTGCTGGGGTGTAGGATAATGTCTGTGAAACACAAAACACAGACAAAGACAAGCAGCCAGCCCAGCACCCAGAAGAGGCGGGGTCGCCACAGAGGGGTTGAGATTGTCCAGGTGGCCCATAATAACCCCTGATTGGAGCTAGAAGTATATATCTCCTGCTTACATTTCCCACAATGCAAAGCATATGCAATGAGAGATTTCACTCATGAGTACACTGCCTTCACCTCGTGAAAAATGTTCATTTAGATTTTTCAAAAGAATAAACTCAAGATATACACCCTCAGACCTGGTTTACAACAGCCTCTTCCCATGTCTACCAGAGGGGGCAGTAATGAGCTAATAGATGCCCTGTTCTGAGCAGAAGTAATGGGTCATCAATCCAATAACACATTTACAAGCCTATTATCAATATATAATAATCACTTTAATCAGTCCTATAATACATTTACAAGCCGCTGCAGGAGGGAGAATGACCCAATTCCCAACATTATGACCTCTTACCTAATAGTGGTTAAGGCGTGTTTGGTATTATGTTGTGCTGTATAAAACCTTATCTCAAAGAGCCAGTATTGGCTTGAAACGTGATTCACAATAGAAATGGCTTCGTTGCTTAATGTCGATACAAAATAGGTATTTATAGTGAAACAAAGGTATCTCTATTATGAATCCTGTTTCAAGCCATCATTGCCCCTTGACGTGAAGTACAATCCTGGCCAGTGTTGGTTTCATGGTGTCTCTTTAGACCAGCTGTTTGCGCTGATGAAACA
>NC_137909.1:32029240-32031740 GCF_963457725.1 Sprattus sprattus
GAATAGGTGATCTTATGGTGAATTTGGAGTGTTTGGTCACTAGTGCGATTCCCGTATTGGCTCAATGAATTTGGACATACCGTAAATTAATCTTGTTAAATTAATGTATTTATAGATGCAGATAAAGGTTTAAATGAATCTTGTTAAATGCAGATAAAGGTTTAAGTTGATCTGGTTAAATTAATGTTGTTAAATTAATGTTGTTAAATTAATGTATGTATAGATGCAGATAAAGGTTTAAATTAATCTGGTTAAATGAATGTATGTATGGATGCAGATAAAGATTTAAGTTGATAACGGGTTCTGATGTTTCTGTCCTGATTGGAATTTCTTCTGTGTGTGTGTGTGTGTGTGTGTGTGTCTGTGTGTCTGTCTGTCTGTCTGTCTGTCTGTCTGTCTGTCTGTCTGTCTGTGTTGTGCCAAACACAGAGAAAGCGAAAACACGAGAGATCATCAACAACCTGAACAATAAGCGCAACAGTTCCGTTGCCATAGCTACCTCCCCGGCAACCGGCACCACAGGCAACCAGGTGAAGAAGGTATGATTGGCTGGGAGCCAGATGGGGGCAGAGGTGTGAAAGTGTGTTTGTGTGTGTGTGTGTGTGGGCTGGTGTGGAGGGGAAGATGGTCATAGGGGTAACTGGATGAACGGGTCAAACACTTACCGTATGCGTCCCTTCTGTGTGTGTGTGTGTGTGTGTGTGATACCCAGGGGTCACACACAGGTGTGTGTGTGTGTGTGTGTGATATAGAGGATGAATACCCAACCCGAGCCTGTCGGGACCCGACGGGTCGGGTTTGGCCAAATATTTAGAAATTATACTCGGACTTGGGTCGGGTTTCGGACACATCAGCGCTATAAGGCGTTGAACATTCCATATTTAAAATATCTTAATAAGTAGTGAAGTCAACGTGTCTGCCTCACATAATGCAGAAGTTTGTTTTTGAGAATAACATAAATCACATTTAGGATAACAGTCTTCTTCCTGTGGCGGGAATTTGTTTATGACCTAGCTGTGACAACACGATTACAGGCATCATTGGGGAAGTTAAAAACAAACGGCCTTCTGGAGAGTTTTAAACGATACCAAATGAAGAGAAATCTACTATATGGAGATATTTCCGCTTAGTAGTCGATGGGGATTCTAATGAGGCTGTTGGATATGTCCAATGGAAGAAGTGTGAAGTTTTAATGAAATATGATTGCTGCCTCTTTCTCCACAACAACATGGATTGAACCTCTAAGGTTGGACTATGTAGATTGTAGATAGTTTTATAACGAATCCTTTTTCCAAGTTTTCAAGAAAAAAAAAGCTTTTCAATGGTAAGACTTGTTTGTTGTGCTTCCTCTGGTGTAAGATATAACGTGAGTTTTATTTAGGCATAGCAGATGTAATGTGTAGGCTATTTCATTCCGTTCTTGCATAATAATATAATAATAATTTAGATAAGGTCTCCGTCGGGGGTCCGGACAAAATATTTGAATGGCTGTCGGCCTCGGGTCAGGCTCGGACACTACCCTCGGGTCAGGGTCAGGCTCGGGCACTACCCTCGGGTCAGGCTCAGGCTCGGGCACTACCCTCGGGTCAGGCTCAGACACTACCCTCGGGTCAGGCTCAGACACTACCCTCGGGTCAGGCTCAGGCTCGGGCACTACCCTCGGGTCAGGCTCAGACACTACCCTCGGGTCAGGCTCAGACACTACCCTCGGGTCAGGCTCAGACACTACCCTCGGGTCAGGCTCAGACACTACCCTCGGGTCAGGCTCAGGCTCGGGCACTACCCTCGGGTCAGGCTCAGGCTCAGACACTACCCTCGGGTCAGGCTCAGGCTCAGACACTACCCTCGGGTCAGGCTCAGACACTACCCTCGGGTCAGGCTCAGACACTACCCTCGGGTCAGGCTCAGACACTACCCTCGGGTCAGGCTCAGGCTCGGGCACTACCCTCGGGTCAGGCTCAGACACTACCCTCGGGTCAGGCTCAGACACTACCCTCGGGTCAGGCTCAGACACTACCCTCGGGTCAGGCTCAGACACTACCCTCGGGTCAGGCTCAGACACTACCCTCGGGTCAGGCTCAGACACTACCCTCGGGTCAGGCTCAGACACTACCCTCGGGTCAGGCTCGGGTCAGGCTCAGACACTACCCTCGGGTCAGGGGACACTACCCTCGGGTCAGGCTCGGGTCAGGCTCAGACACTACCCTCGGGTCAGGCTCGGGTCAGGGGACACTACCCTCGGGTCAGGCTCAGACACTACCCTCGGGTCAGGGTCAGGCTCAGACACTACCCTCGGGTCAGGGTCAGGCTCGGACACTACCCTCGGGTCAGGCTCAGACACTACCCTCGGGTCAGGCTCAGACACTACCCTCGGGTCAGGCTCAGACACTACCCTCGGGTCAGGCTCAGACACTACCCTCGGGTCAGGCTCGGACACTACCCTCGGGTCAGGCTCGGGTCAGGCTCAGACACTACCCTCGGGTCAGGCTCGGGTCAGGGG
>NC_137909.1:32041740-32044240 GCF_963457725.1 Sprattus sprattus
GGACTCAGACAAAGTCCTGTCTGGTTGCTAAGTGATTATTATTTCATCATCGTATTCACCCTGATTGGTCAGAATGGCTGGTAGCTTAACAAAGTGACAGTCCTCTCTATGGCAGAGGTGGTGTACACACACACACACTCTGAAATCCACCTTTGCATTTAACCCATCCAGGGAAGTGACACACACACACACACACAGTGAAGTGAGGTTACACACTAACCCGGAGCAGTGGGCTGCCATTGGCGGCGCCCGGGGAGCAGTGATCGGGGTTAGGTGCCTTGCTCAAGGGCCCTTCAGCCGTGGATGTGGGCATGGGAGAGCAGTGCTCTACCACTTCCCCCGCCCACATTTTTCCTACTGGTCGGGGATCGAACCGGCCACCCTAACCTAACCTAACCGCCTGAAACCCTAACCAGTAGGCCACGGCTGAGAGAGACGGCAGACTGACAGAGAGAGAGAGGGAGCACTGACAGAGAGAGAGAGAGAGGGAGAGAGCACTGAGAGAGACAGAGATAGAGAGAGAGAGAGAGAGAGAGAGCACTGAGACAGAGACAGCACTGAGAGAGACAGAGAGAGAGACAGAGAGAGAGAGACAGCACTGAGAGAGAGAGAGAGAGAGACAGAGAGAGAGAGACAGCACTGAGACAGAGAGAGAGACAGCACTGAGAGAGAGAGAGAGAGACAGAGAGAGAGAGACAGCACTGAGAGAGAGAGAGACAGCACTGAGAGAGAGAGAGAGACAGAGAGAGATACAGCACTGAGAGAGAGACAGCACTGAGAGAGACAGCACTGAGACAGAGAGAGAGACAGCACTGAGAGAGAGAGAGAGAGAGAGAGAGAGAGAGACAGCACTGAGACAGAGAGAGAGACAGCACTGAGAGAGAGAGAGAGAGAGACAGCACTGAGAGAGATACAGCACTGAGAGAGAGACAGCACTGAGAGAGATACAGCACTGAGAGAGAGACAGCACTGAGAGAGAGACAGCACTGAGAGAGAGACAGCACTGAGAGAGATACAGCACTGAGAGAGAGACAGCACTGAGAGAGATACAGCACTGAGAGAGAGACAGCACTGAGAGAGAGACAGCACTGAGAGAGAGACAGCACTGAGAGAGAGACAGCACTGAGAGAGAGACAGCACTGAGAGAGATACAGCACTGAGAGACAGCACTGAGAGAGAGACAGCACTGAGACAGACAGAGAGAGAGACAGAGAGAGAGAGACAGCACTGAGACAGAGAGAGAGACAGCACTGAGAGAGAGACAGCACTGAGAGAGAGAGAGAGAGACAGAGAGAGAGAGAGACAGCACTGAGAGAGAGACAGCACTGAGAGAGAGAGAGAGAGACAGAGAGAGAGAGACAGCACTGAGACAGACAGAGAGAGATACAGCACTGAGAGAGAGACAGCACTGAGAGAGAGACAGCACTGAGAGAGAGACAGCACTGAGAGAGAGAGACAGCACTGAGAGAGACAGAGAGAGAGAGACAGCACTGAGAGAGAGAGAGAGAGAGACAGCACTGAGAGAGATACAGCACTGAGAGAGAGACAGCACTGAGAGAGATACAGCACTGAGAGAGAGACAGCACTGAGAGAGAGACAGCACTGAGAGAGAGACAGCACTGAGAGAGAGACAGCACTGAGAGAGAGAGAGAGAGACAGAGAGAGAGAGACAGCACTGAGACAGACAGAGAGAGATACAGCACTGAGAGAGAGACAGCACTGAGAGAGAGACAGCACTGAGAGAGAGACAGCACTGAGAGAGATACAGCACTGAGAGAGAGAGAGAGACAGCACTGAGAGAGACAGAGAGAGAGAGACAGCACTGAGAGAGAGAGAGAGAGAGACAGCACTGAGAGAGATACAGCACTGAGAGAGAGACAGCACTGAGAGAGAGACAGCACTGAGAGAGAGACAGCACTGAGAGAGATACAGCACTGAGAGAGAGACAGCACTGAGAGAGATACAGCACTGAGAGAGAGACAGCACTGAGAGAGAGACAGCACTGAGAGAGAGACAGCACTGAGAGAGAGACAGCACTGAGAGAGATACAGCACTGAGAGAGAGAGAGAGACAGCACTGAGAGAGAGACAGCACTGAGACAGACAGAGAGAGAGACAGAGAGAGAGAGACAGCACTGAGACAGAGAGAGAGACAGCACTGAGAGAGAGACAGCACTGAGAGAGAGAGAGAGAGACAGAGAGAGAGAGACAGCACTGAGAGAGAGACAGCACTGAGAGAGAGAGAGAGAGACAGCACTGAGAGAGAGACAGCACTGAGAGAGAGACAGCACTGAGAGAGGTACAGCACTGAGAGACAGCACTGAGAGAGAGACAGCACTGAGACAGACAGAGAGAGAGACAGAGAGAGAGAGACAGCACTGAGACAGAGAGAGAGACAGCACTGAGAGAGAGAGAGAGAGACAGAGAGAGAGAGACAGCACTGAGAGAGAGACAGCACTGAGAGAGAGAGAGAGAGACAGAGAGAGAGAGACAGCACTGAG
>NC_137909.1:32061740-32064240 GCF_963457725.1 Sprattus sprattus
AGCAAAGGCAGACGGGGGGGAAGAGGAATGGATAACCACTGAGAGAGGGAGGGAGAGAAGGGGACAGGAGGAGAGAGAGAGGGAGAGATAGAAGGGGATAGAGAGGGAGAGAGAGAAGAGGAAAGAGCGAGGGTAAAAGAGAGGAGGAGAGAGAGAAGGGACGAGAGAGTGAAAGAGAGAGAGAGAGTGAAAGAGAGAGAAGGGGACAGCGAAAGAAGGGGAAAGAGAGAGAGAGTGAAGGAGAGAAAGAGTGAAGAAGAGAACTGATCTGAGTTGTGATCTGATGATGATGGAGTGAGTGTCACAGGTGTTGGTGTGGTCGTCATGGTTACGGTTCCTTCCCCTGTGTGCTGTGCTGGTGGGTTGTGTTATTGTTGACACCACAGTCTGGTTGTTGTTGTTGTTGTTGTTGTTGTTTATGTGCAGTGTTTGTAGTGTCAGACTCTGTTTGCACTCGGCCCCTCCCAGCCTCAGTGCTGCTGCAGATGTCTGGAAAACGACTGACCTTTAAGTGGCACGACACACACACACACACACACACACACACACACACACACACACACACACACACACACACACACACACACACACACACACACACACACACACACACACACACAAACACACACACGACAGCCTTCCCACCATACACTCATCTGTTTGTCCCATCTATACAGTCTCTCTCTCACACACACACACACACACACACACACACACACACACACACACAATTACATTCACAGACCCGCTCACACACACATGCATACACTCAATCACATTCACAGACTCACACACACACACACACTTTCTCTCTCTCTCTCTTTCCCTCTCTGTCTCTCGTTCACAGACCCACACACACACGCTTGCACTCACACAACTTATGCGCACACACACTCCAGCACACACACTGCGAGGGGGCAAAAGAGTGTCCGCTGTCCTGCTAGGATGGAGCGGCTGACAACAAGGCCCTGTCCTAATAAGGTAGGCCGCGCTGGCTGAGAGAGAGAGAGGCTCCTTGTAAATATCCCTTAGGTCTGAGAAAGAGCTGAAGCGGGAGAGAGGGAAAGAGGAGAGGAAGAGGGGGAGGAAGAGGGGGAGGAAGAGGGGAGCGGATGGATTGCAGCCTTATAAGGACAAAGCCCAGTGTTTCCCAGGGTTTGGAGCGCTGACCCGCGGCACGCAGCCAGAAACCACCTCAGCGGCACCACACCGCCATCTGCTGGCCAAGATGCAGCAGTGCATACAACTCAAAAAGTAAAGAATGCAGAGATCAACAATACTGAACAACTTGTGTTTTATTGATCAATAATGGGTGAGTTTGAAAATGGTTTGGGAGTTTCCATACATAAGTAATGTGAATTTTAAACGTTTACAAGAGGAAATAATGATTCACTTAATTGTTTGCCTGTTACTATAGTCTCGGTGTTGATTTCTTAGGACAATCATCTATCTAAATTACAGGCCCGCCTATAAGTGTACTACTGCCCTGCCTGTGAGTTTACTGCACTCCTTTAAGTGTACTACTTCCCTGCCTGTACATTAACTTCCCTGAATCAAGTGTTTCAAGATTCAGCAGTCCGTCCTTGCCATTTTCAGCTGAGATCCAACACGCATGAAGACAGATAAACCTGGCTGCGCTTGACCCGCTGTAACGAGACCGAAGTGTATCTGCGAGTGGAAAACTCATGCCAGCCAGCAAGACAGGAAATGGACTTCGTCCGGAAGGGAATAGGAAACCATTTAGTAGTGGGATCATCTGGATGACATGTTCAATCGGAGGTAGATCTGCGCAACAGCTGTGCGCGGTAGCCGGCCCTGAGAAGAAGTTCTTCCTCAGACAGGGGTGCGTTCCCAGGAGACACTAACTAACCCCTTCAACAACGAACTTCCTCCTGAGAAGAGTAACACGTTCAATAACATCTGGCCTTAAAAGTCGCGAAAGACTAAATGTTTCTCAGACTTATGGGTGTACTATTCATTACTCAGAAATATAAGAAATGAAAAACTGACTTCATCACAGCGTGGTGTTGCCGAGTGATTCTTTTTGATTAGTAGATTTACATATGTTTATTTGGTACATTTTTTATTGTGAAATCAGCAGTTTGAAATAACGTGTTTCTTTAGTTGCTTAATCATAGGCACCTTATTATCTCGAGAACTTTGCAGAGCGAGCTCACAGATCGGCGGGAACAGGCCCCTGTCACACGCGCGCTGGCAGCAGTTCTAACCCCGCCCTCTTCGAACTCTGCTGATTTCGCTCGAGCAAAGTTAGTACTGTCACATGACCCAACATATAGTAACATAGACTCGGAACTACATACTAATTGTGCTTGTACAAATGTCCTGCAGCCCACTGAATCTTTAGTATGTCAGTCTGACATGTCTGCACAGAAACTTCCCGTAACTAAGTGCAATAGTTGTTGAGGAAAATATCACGATGTGCTCTCTCTCTCCCTCTGCACGGGCGCATTCCGTCCACCGGGTGATTCTACCGGACCCG
>NC_137909.1:32076740-32081740 GCF_963457725.1 Sprattus sprattus
CAAAAGTCTGAATATATATACAAAACTCTGAATATATATACAGAAGTCTGAATATATATACAAAAGTCTGAATATATATACAAAACTCTGAATATATATATACAAAAGTCTGAATATATATACAAAAGTCTGAATATATATACAAAACGAAGTCTGAATATATATATACAAAACGAAGTCTGAATATATATACAAAACGAAGTCTGAATATATATACAAAACTCTGAACTCTGAAGCGCTCAATCCGTCTTTGTCCGCCATATTGGATAGAGCGCTTCCTATTAAATCAATGGTACCAAAATGTTTGTGATTACGTATTTTCTGCTTCATGAAACTCTGTTTTTCTGTTATATTGTTCAATTTTGACATTGATTTCTCACTAGAAATGCAATAATAACACGTTTATTTGACACCGTTTGACTTCACAAAGGATATTTTTAGAGGCAGGTTCCCCATTGATTTGACTGGGGTCTTGTCAAAACCTTCGTAATTCCTTGTTTTCTGCTTCATGAAATACTGTTTTTCTGTTCATATGGTAGGGTGACCAGACGTGCTCTTTTTCGGACATGTCCTCTTTTTGAGACCTAAAAAATGCATCCGGCACGGATTCCCAAATCGTCCGGGATTTTGCCTCGTCGGGTGCTTCACAAAATGTCATGAAGGCTAGTTATAGTGTGTTGAAGTACCTTATGGTTTTTATTCCCTTGGAATGGCCAACCTATCTAGGTCATGGTGAGTATTATTTTGTAGAAGGGAAATGGTCAGTAGCAATCTATAACACAATTATATGCTTATCCTACATAAACTATGGAAACTATTTAAAAAAAACCTATTCAATTCAATGAATAATGTCTTATTTTCATTGGTATATGCAATGAGGATTTCTGGGTAATCATTTTTTGTCCAATGTCAAGTCCCTATTTGATCATGTGACGAGAGGATACGATGTAGGCTATCCCATTTAAACGTAAAAATGTCCTTCGTTAAGTCAAACGATGCAAAATGAACGTGTTATTATTATTGCATTTTTAGCGAGAAATCAATGTTTAATCAATTTTAGCCATATAACAGAAAAAAAAAGTATTTCATGAAGCAGAAAACAAGGAAGTACGAAGGTTTTGACAAGACCCCAGTCAAGTGAATGGAGAAATTGCCTCTAAAAATATCCTTGGTGAAGTCAAACGGTGTAAAATAAACGTGTTATTATTGCATTTCTAGTGAGAAATCAATGTCAAAATTGAACAATACAACAGAAATACAGTATTTCATAAAGCAGAAAATACGTAATTATAAACATTTTGGTACCATTGATTTAATAGGAAACGCTCAATCCAATATGGCGGACAAAGACGGATTGAGCGCTTCAGAGTTCAGAGTTTTGTATATATATTCAGACTTCGTTTTGTATATATATTCAGACTTCGTTTTGTATATATATTCAGACTTTTGTATATATATTCAGAGTTTTGTATATATATTCAGACTTTTGTATATATATTCAGACTTTTGTATATATATATTCAGAGTTTTGTATATATTCAGACTTTTGTATATATATTCAGAGTTTTGTATATATATTCAGACTTTTGTATATATATATCCAGTCTTTTGTATATATATTCAGAGTTTTGTATATATATTCAGACTTTTGTATATATATTCAGAGTTTTGTATATATATTCAGACTTTTGTATATATATTCAGACTTTTGTATATATATATTCAAATGTTAATTTCCTGAACGGCATGCCATAATATATATATATATATATATATATATATATATATATATATAAAAGTTAAACTTTCCTATGTTGTAATTATGTATAATCCATTGTGTCATCTCTCCTTTTGCTAAAGATAAAGCAACAACAAACTCTAATAGCTGGCCTCCCTCTCATTAATATTAATGTCTTAATATTAATGTATCTACCAATACATAGGCCTATTACCAGAAATGTGTTGGATTCTACAGTCGAATTAGTTACTAAGGCTATTGTATTGGGAAAGTAGACATGTGAAAAAGAAAGCTATCAACAATAGCACTCTGACACACTAACGTAAACAAACGGTCAAAGTGCTGAAAGGTTCTTTAAAAACACTTATGAAAGGCACGATTTGTTGCGGCGGCACAGCAGCTTTACCAACATCTGAAAAACACATATACAATGAAACAGGTGCTCGGCGGCGACCTATCATTCAGGGCCTGTTTTGGAGCAGATTGCCTAGCAGTCCGTAGTCTCCCAATTTGCCAAGATGCAGGTTGTGAATATCATTCCCTAAAATCCACCTTCGGTAAGGTGTGCAGTGCACTGCTCTGCTATTGTTTCTGACATACAGCCGCGGAAAAAATTAAGAGACCACTTCAAAATTATCAGTTTCTCTGGTTTTACTATTTATTGGTATGTGTTAAAGTAAAATGTACATTTTTGTTTTATTCTATAACCTACTGGCAACATTCCTACCAAATTTCAAATAAAAATATTGTCATTTAGATCATTTATTTGCAGAAAAATGACAATTGGTCAAAATAGCAAAAAAGATGCAGTGTCTTCAGATCTCGAATAATGCAAAGAAAACAAGCTCATATTCATTTTCTTCCTTTTGCTCTGACAATGTTCCCCAACTCTGAGAAGTGTTTTTTCCAGCAGGGCAATGCTCCATGCCACACAGCCAGGCCAGTAAAGGTGTGGATGGAGTATCACCAGATTAGGACCCTGTCATGGCCAGCCCAATTTCGAGACCTGAATCCCATAAAAAAAACTCTGAAATGTGATCAAGAGGAAGATGGATGGTCACAAGCCATGAAAAGAAGCCGAGCTGCTTGAATTCTTGCGCCAGGAGTAGCATAAAGTCACCCAACGGCAATGTGAAAGACTGGTGGAGAGCATGCCAAGACACATGAAAGTTGTGATTTTAAATCAAGGTTATTCCACCAAATATTGATTTCTGAACTCTTCCTAAGTTAAAGCATTAGTATTGTGTAGTTTAAAAATGAATATGAGCTTGTTTTCTTTGCATTATTCGAGATCTGAAGACACTGCATCTTTTTTGCTATTTTGACCAATTGTCATTTTTCTGCAAATAAATGATCTAAACGACAATATTTTTATTTGAAATTTGGTAGGAATGTTGCCAGTAGGTTATAGAATAAAACAAAAATGTACATTTTACTTTAACACATACCAATAAATAGTAAAACCAGAGAAACTGATAATTTTGAAGTGGTCTCTTAATTTTTTCCGCGGCTGTATGTGACAGTGGTAACAGCCGAGTGATCTTTTTCCAAATTGAAACTCAATAAGACCTACCTACCTGGCCGCATGGAGCAGGAGAGGCTGGCTATCCTTTCCATTGAAAAAGCATATCATGCCTCACCACCTTTATGTTTGAAAGGTGCTTGCCTGTGTACTTTGCCTCTAGGTCTTGACGTTTAGATTTTGCATCATTAGATCGTCTAGTCACATGATCAAATAGAGACTTGACATTGGACATCAAAATATTACCCACAAATCATTGCATATCTGTATATGACAACAATACCAATGAAAATAAGAAATTATTAATTTAATTGAATCGTTTTTATTAAATAGTTTCCATAGTTTATGTAGGATAAGCATATAATTGTGTTATAGATTGCTACTGACTATTTCCTTTCTACAAAATAATGGCCACCATGACCGAGATAGGTTGGCCATTCCGAGGGTATATATAGCATATGGTAGGCTTCACTTCATGAGCTCTAACCAGTTATTGGCCGCTGGTGTGTTTCCTCAGCTCCTCAACTATCGGTCGCCGCGGTAACTACAATATACAGACTCATTCGACGAGGTAAAATCCCGGACAATTTAGGAATCCCTGCCGGACTCTTTTTATAGGTCTCAAAAAGAGGTGTCCGGGAAAAAGAGGACGTCTGGTCACCCTAGTGTTGTGTGTTGTGTGTTCTGTGATCTGTGTTCTGTGTTCTGTGTTCTGTGATCTGTGATCTGTGATCTGAGTTCTGAGTTCTGTGTTCTGCAAACACACAGATCTGGTGTACGACTCTTGGGGTTCTAGGATTTACTACACGAGTGGCAAAATGAGTGACTCAGAATTTCCCCCCAGTGAAGTGTGTACCCTGTAAGCAAAATGACGTCCCCTAGACGTCCTGTAATGGTCTCTCTGAACGTTCTAAAAATGTAAATGTGTATGGTTCCCGTGACAACTTTAGGACGTTTTGCACGACGTTCCAAGACCGTCCCGAGGACGTTGCGGTGACAACTGGGAAACGTTTTCTATAGGTCCTGGGGACGTTATGCAGGACGTTGCAAGCACCTCCCGAGGGCATTGTGGTTACGTCTGGGGAACGTGTTTCTATAGGTCCTGGGGACGTTCTGCAGGAAGTTGCAAGAACGTCCTGAGGGCATTGTGGTGACATCTAGAAAACCTGTTTTAGACGTCCTGGGTACGTTATTCAAGGATGCACCGCGGACGTAGCAGGCACGACCGTTTTTGCTGAGCTAAATGAAGAAAATAAAATAATAATAGATCGCGGAGCCGTCATTTTGCTTACAGTGCGCACACACACACAAGTTCATGTATATTACACATTTCATATGATATGCATAGACACACACACAGACACACACGATTACAAACTTGATTGCGGGCATGGGAATTGAACCGTAAACCTTCCTAATACTAAACCAGATCGCTACCTACTGTCCTAACACTGTCTGATTACTATCGTGCCACTTTAACAGGTTTATCACAGTGTGAGACAGCCAACAAACTTAGTCTTTTTTTCCGAGGGTTTGAGGAAAAGCATATTGTAGCAATCTCAGTCACTACGCATTGAGGGTTTTCCGTAATGATTCCTTTTTTAATTAACATCCATGGCACATCACGGACGTGCGGGCAGGGAGGCAGAATAACTAGCCAAACTAAGAATGATGAAATAAAATAAATATGAATGCTTCTTTACTGATCTGTGCTATAAATGTAATGTCTGCATGATTCCA
>NC_137909.1:32091740-32096740 GCF_963457725.1 Sprattus sprattus
GCTGGTGTTACTACTCTGAAGTGTGCTAGCTAGCTGACGTTCCTACCCTGAAGGGTGCTAGCTGGTGTTCTTACCCTGAAGTGTACTAGCTGCTAGCTGGTGTTCCTACCCTGAAGGGTGCTAGCTGCTAGCTGATGTTCCTCCCCTGAAGTGTGTTAGCTAGCTGGTGTTTCTACCCTGAAGTGTGCTAGCTAGCTGATGTTCCTACCCTGAAGGGTGATAGCTAGCTGATGTTCCTACCCTGAAGTGTGCTAGCTGGTGTTCATACCCTGAAGTGTGCTAGCTGGTGTTCCTACCCTGAAGTGTGCTAGCTAGCTGATGTTCCTACCCTGAAGGGTGATAGCTAGCTGATGTTCCTACCCTGAAGTGTGCTAGCTGCTAGCTGATGTTCCTACCCTGAAGTGTGCTAGCTGGTGTTCCTACCCTAAAGTGTGCTAGCTGCTAGCTGATGTTCCTACCCTGAAGTGTGCTAGCTGGTGTTCCTACCCTGAAGTGTGCTAGCTAGCTGATGTTCCTACGCTGATGTGTGCTAGCTAGCTGGTGTTCCTACCCTGAAGTGTGCTAGCTAGCTGGTGTTCCTACCCTGAAGTATGCTAGCTGCTAGCTAGTGTTCCTACCCTGAAGAGTGCTAGCTGATGTTCTTACCCTGAAGTGTGCTAGCTGCAGAGCCATCTGGATGAAGGCGTCCGGGCTGGTCCTGCACTTTTTGATCAGGCCTTTGCCAAACTCATCAAACACGTAGCCGTGGAAGTCCACATCATCAGCTATCTCCTTAGCCAGGTGGTACGAGCCCTCAATGATCTCCTGACACTAGAGGGAGGAGAGGAGAGAGAAGGAACATCATTATCTTACGTTACGAATATCATTACACATTTACATTACGAATATCATTATCTTACATTACGAATATCATTACACATTTACGTTACGAATATCATTACACATTTACGTATATCATTGCAGGAGCCATTTGAGTCCTTTTGAGTATTAAGTTTGATATTTCAGTTTGTGTGACAATATTATTATTAGTGATTTAATTTGTATTGAATTATCCTGAATTGGGAAACTGTAATTGTTTCTGAGTGTCGGTCCGACATTAATTGGCAGTAGGATAAAGGTGTGCCAGGCCAGGGAGAGTGGAGAGTTCCGGCCTGGGCATATCATCATCAACCGTGACCAGGAACGTGAGCGTGACCGGGGACGTGATTAGGAAACGTGAACCGTGCAGAGCCTGGACTGAGTTGAACTTAGAACAAACAAAGAAATACTGACAAAGACTTTACTGCTTTAATTTACTTTTGATGTAAGCAATAAATGGAATTAAGTTCACTTTATCCACATCTCATGGACTCTTTTGAATCACGCGTCAAGAAGCAATCACCGGAAGTGGTCAAACTAATTTGGAAGATTTAGCCACTACAATCATCACACATTTAAAAGCCTCCAAACTCAAGAAGGGTGTGCTACTTCAAGCGTAGCGTAACTATTCTCCTTTAGAGAAAGAAAGACATGAAACAGATGAATCCTGATTTTACTATCTAAGTAAGTTTGTGTAATTAGTGTAAACGAGTAGAGGGGATTCCTGATCTCTCAATGAGTAACGTTTTGAGTAATTAGTGATAACGAGTAGAGTTGAATCATGATCGCTTAATAAGTTAAGTAACGTTTGAGTAATTCGTGTAAACGAGTAGAGGTAAATCATGATCTCTCGTTGAGTAACGTTTGAGTAATTAGAGTAAACGAGTAGAGGTAAATCATGATCTCTCGTTGAGTAACGTTTGAGTAATTAGAGTAAACGAGTAGAGGTAAATCATGATCTCTCGTTGAGTAACGTTTGAGTAATTAGAGTAAACGAGTAGAGGTAAATCATGATCTCTCGTTGAGTAACGTTTGAGTAATTAGAGTAAACGAGTAGAGGTAAATCATGATCTCTCGTTGAGTAACGTTTGAGTAATTAGAGTAAACGAGTAGAGTTGCACTTACTGCCACGGGAATGTCCCACTGTAGTTTAGTGGGCGGGGCCAGGCCCTTATTGACGTCCCCTTTACAGTGGCCCTCAAGGGTGTAGCCCAGCTGGAAGCTGTCTGTGAATAACACGTACTGCACACACACACACACACACACACACACACACACACACACACACACACACACACACACACACACACACACACATACATACACACACACACACATACACACACACACACATATAGAGTCAGAGTGTAGCCCAGCTGGAAACTGTCTGTGAATAACACGTACTGCACACACACACACACACACACACACACACACAGACGCATATAGAGCCAGAGTGTAGCCCAGCTGGAAACTGTCTTTGAATAACACATACTGCACACACACACACACACACACACACACACACACACACACACACACACACACACACACACACACACACACACACACACACACACACACATACACATACATATACAGTTGCACACATAGTCAGGCACGCATGCACGCACACACACACACATGCACAAAGTAAGAGTGCTTCTCACCTCCCACATGTGACCCGCTATAGGTGCATCAGCCCATGAATGCTCCACGTTAACACCCATCTTCCCATTCTTAAAGGCAATCAGAGAGAAGGACTTATCAAACCACCTGGAGAGAGAGAGAGAGAGAGAGAGAGAGAGAGAGAGAGAGAGAGAGAGAGAGAGAGGATAGAGAGAGAGGGATAGCAGGAGAGATGGAGACAGAAAAGGAGGAGAGGGAGAGAAAGGAATAGAGAGAGAGAGGGATAGAGAGATTGGATGAATGATACAAAGAGGTTTTGACACTGACATCATCCCTTTTACCCTCTCTACACGCCTCCCTCTAACCGCCATCAGTAATGTATCATCCAATCAGATGTCAGCGTTGAGTTGAGACAGTACCTGTCGTAGCATTTCCCGTGGAGGAGGGACTTGGCGTAGAGGTCAAGTGACTTGAGCTTCTCGGGGTCGTAACCGTGCGCCTCGTCGTCAAGGGTGAGGAAGAAGGCTCCCGTCTCTATGGCCTCCAGAGACGTCTTGTTCACCCCCTCGCTGAAGTACTGCACACGGGCACGAGCCCACGGCACTCTGGGATACAGGAGGACACAGGTGTAAAATAGCATATGATATGGGCCTGTGTGTGTGTGTGTGTGTGTGTGTGTGTGTGTGTGTGTGTGTGTGTGTGTGTGTGTGTGTGTGTGTGTGTGTGTGTGTGTATGAGTAATGTGTGTGTGTATGTCTAGATTAATGTGTGTGTGTGTGCAACAGTAATGTGTGTGTGTATGACTACTAGAGTAATGTGTGTGTGCTATGATATGGACCTGTGTGTATGACTAGATAAATGGTGGGTGTGTAGGACTAGAGTAATGGGTGTGTGTATGTCTAGATTAATGTGTGTGTGAATGAGTAGAGTAATGTGTGTGTGTATGATATGGGCCTGTGTGTGTGGATGTTTTTCTAATGGGAGCACACACATGTGTGTGTGTGTGTGTGTGTGTGTGTGTATCACCTCTCCCCGGCGGTCAGTGCGGCCAGCTTGAGCTCCCCAGGCTGAGGGGGCGTGGGGTCTGTAGTGTGTGTGTGTGTGTGTGTGTGTGTGTGTGTGTGTGTGTGTGTCACCTCTCCCCGGCGGTCAGCGCGGCCAGCTTGAGCTCCCCAGGCTGAGGGGGCGTGGGGTCGCTGAGGATCCTCTGGAACTGCAGCTCCAGCTCTGAGGGCCACAGGTGTCGGCCCCCGTAGTACAGCCACACCTTGTAGAAGCGCCCGCGGTGGTACACCACCAGGTGCTTACGGTCACTCAGATGCTGCACGAAGTCTATGGACACACACACACACACACACGAACGCACGCACGCACACGCACGCACAGACACACACACTCACGCACACACACACACACACACATACACAGAGTGACGACCCTTGTCAATAGTCCATGTTAGCTGGATATTATGACGTATACAAGTGTACTCCATCAATGTGATACACACACACACACACACACGTGTACTCCAGTGTGGGTGAGTGTGGGCCTTGAGCGTGTAATAAAGTTTATATATACATTTATACGTGTGTGTGTGTGTGTGTGTGTGAGTGTGTGTGGGTGTGTGAGTGGGCCTTGAGCGTGTAATAAAGTTTATATATACATTTATAAAACAATTGGGTTCTAGCGCGTTATTTAGCTGTTTCTGATTGGACGAGAGACGTTCCATGCTTTAGGTTATTCGTCAACATACCAACAGTTTGGGACTTTTCACAGCTAATAATAAATCACTCCGCGATGAAACATTTTGATGATAACCGTTAATTCAAAATTTTTAAAATTCCAAACTAAGACGTTGACAATGGAACTATTTTTTGTTGCGGAGAAACAATGGCGAAATAAACCATTTTCAATCAATAACTTTGCGTTGAAATGTTAATTTGTTGACTGTAGAATTGTTTTATAAAAGCAATATAGCACGAGTACACATCGTTTCTGCCATCGTTTCTGCCATGTCAGTTTTTACACGTCATCATCAGAGGTCAGTCGCACACATAGGTCGCACTCGCAGGTGGGTCTGAAGAAGATTCTGGAAGTCTGTCGCCCTAGCAACTAGCTGGAGTGGTTTGTCTAAACTGCATAAACGAATATTTAGGTAGGAGTTATTTTATACTATTTGACCCTACTTTTGATATTTTTTAACATGTGGACAGCCTCGGTGGCTACGGCCGAACACCACCCGTGGGATTATCCCTTACCTACCCCACTCCCACTCGCGCTATATTGCTTAAAATATACATAACAAATACATCTCCAGCTTTACCATATTCTCCTGACTATTAACCGCAGTGTATATAAACCGCATAACAACAGTTTACGTATTTTTACAAAACATTTATCGACCGCACGCTGTATTAACTGCTACCAGCTATTTAAAAGGAAGGATGGGATTTTCAAGCACAAATACTACATTACCTCCCTGCACACACACACACACACACACACTCACACAC
>NC_137909.1:32106740-32112891 GCF_963457725.1 Sprattus sprattus
ACAGGCAGAGGCAGGAAGACAGACAGGCAAGAAGACAGTTCTACTGGTTGGCCAGGTGAGTGGTGTGTGTGTGTACCTTAAACCTGATGGCCCTCTTCCTCCAGGAGGTGACTCCGGACAGGTAGATGTGTCGGAGCACCTCTCTGCTCAGGTGCAGGTCGATGCCATCAGGTGTGACGGTGAACTGGAAACCTACGGCCTGATGTGCCTCCGCCATCCCGCTGACCGCACATACACACACACACACACTCTGGGACTACACACACACACACACACACACAAACTCTAGGACTACGGCAGGAAGTCCACCAGAGTACTCCTAGGAACACAAAGTTCTCATGACTGCGATGCAGTAGGATTCAATGACATAGAACTGTATGATGTAATGACATAGAACTGAATGATGTAATGACATAGAACTGTGTGTTGTTAACACATAGAACTGTATGATTCAATGACATAGAACTGTATGATTCAATGACATAGAACTGTATGGAGTTTCTTCTGTGCTCAGTGACCCATGTTGCCAAGCGCACCTATATGTCACAAATAAAGACTTCTGGAATTGTGTAGCTAGGAATCTCACTGCCTATTCATACACACACACACACACACACACACACACACACACACACACGCACCCCACCCACAGACAAACACTTACATATGTAATGGGCTTAAGAGTTGGGTTTGAGAATGAACACGAGACATGTAATGATTTGTCTTTCTTTTTCATTCACATCCGGACTATGGACACGGGAGGTCAGAGACGCCGGTTATGTTTTGGTTGACGTGTGTCTCACGGCTAGAATTTCATTTTCCATGTCATATGACTGGAGCTCGACCAACTGGGCCAAAGTTGAAGCGCCAGATATAGCGGTGTGCTCTGGCGAGGCATGAGGGCGCCCTGACCCGGGGAACGCTACTTACGCAACTTACGCAAACCGGTTTTAAAAATATAAACATCAGAGCGACGCACCGCACGTGAAATCTCTTGTCACAGAGGCGTTGGCGTGTGACATCCGCGACGCACTTTGTTTTCATATGTTCTTACATGTAGTCATTTTTCTTTCTTGTTACAAAGTTAATTTAGACAGACATATAGAACATATGTTCATTGAAATGCACAACAGTGGGGAAAGCGTCATCAATTAAGCACGTCTCCATATATACGACGTCAGTTCAATAGACTTCTGTAAACTAAAGTCACTTAAGCTTTTCGGTTTTAATACAATTCTGCACCAATGGGTGACCGGGTTAAGGTTAGCAATGGAATTGCATATGTCAGAATGCCCGAACATTAGTATGAGGCACGTACACTCACATAAAGAAACTCAAAATTACACAGTTCACAGTTCCCGGTATCGTATTAAATATATAATGCATTCACGTCGGGATTTAAACGCCAACACCGCGAAAGCAGGCTGTATTTCCCATACCTTCGGTCGGTGGTCTGGTTTAGCCGGTGGTCTGGGGTAGCTGGCGGCAGGTGGTGGGCTGCAGGGTGGGGGATGACTAGCGTCCACCGGCGAGAGAAATATGGAACTCCTGCGCTGTGAAAGCAATGCCCTTTACAACTACCTTCAAGAACTAACCAGTGGACCTGTGATTTTTTTTTTCAGTCTCTCTCCCTCCCTCTCTCCCTCTCTCTCTCTCTCTCTTCCCCTCCCTCTCTCTCTCTCCCCCCCTCTCTCTCCCTCTCTCCCTCTCCCTCTCTCTCTCCCCCCCCCCCTCTCTCTCACCCTTTCTCTCTCAGACTCTGTTCTCTCTGGAACTGGACACCTTGTGTGTGTGGGGTGACAGTGTGCGTATGGGGGGGGGGGAGGGAGAGAGAGAGAGAGAGAGAGTGTGTGTAGGGGGGGGTGGGGGGGGGGGGAGTGTGTGTGCTCCTGTTCTTTAGAGTGAAGCCCTGGTGCACTGGTGCTCCTCTGAGATTTGAAAGCATCCAGTTATAGCATCCACCTCTCCTTAATACCCCTGTGATACCCCCCCCCCCCCCTCTCTCTTTAATACCCCAGTTGTAGCCGCCACCTTTCCTTAAGACCCCAGTGAACCCCCCCATCTCTCTTTAATACCCTCACCTGTCTCCTTAATACCCCAGTGAACCCCCCCATCTCTCTTTAATACTCCCACCTCTCTCCTTAATACCCCAGTGATACCCCCCACCTTTCTTTAATACTCCCACCTCTCTCCTTAATACCCCAGTGAACCCCCCATCTCTCTTTAATACCCCCACCTCTCTCCTTAATACCCCAGTGATACCCCCCACCTTTCTTTAATACTCCCACCTCTCTCCTTAATACCCCAGTGAACCCCCCATCTCTCTTTAATACCCCCACCTCTCTCCTTAAGACCCCAGTGAACCCCCCCATCTCTCTTTAATACTCCCACCTCTCTCCTTAATACCCCAGTGACCCCCCATCTCTCTTTAATACTCCCACCTCTCTCCTTAATACCCCAGTGAACCCCCCCCCCACCTCTCCTTAATACCCCAGTGATACCCCCCCACCTCTCTTTTATACCCCCACCTCTCTCCTTAATACCCCAGTGAACCCCCCCCCCACCTCTCCTTAATACCCCAGTGAACCCCCCCATCTCTCTTTAATACCCTCAGCTCTCTCCTTAATACCCCAGTGATACCCCCCCCCCCCCCCCCCCCCCCACTCACCTCTTGCACAAACCAGTGTAGGCAGGAGAGGCTTAATGGAATGCAGGTAAGACTGGGAGAAAGAGAAAAGGAGAGTAAGGGTAAACGCATGTTTGTGTGTGTGTGTCCTACCCCCCCCCCCCCCCCCCCCCCCAACCACATCTTGAATCCTACCCCCTCCCCCCACCCCACACACACACCTCCTGAATCCTCCCCCCCCCCCCCCCCCCCCACACCCTGAATCCTCCCCCCACCCCACACACACACCCTGAATCCTCCCCCCACCCCACACACACACCTCCTGAATCCTGCCCCCCCCCCCCCCCCACACACACACCCTGAATCCTAACCCCCCCGACACACACACTGCTCTCAGGTCAGACAGGGAGGTCACTCACTGGCACACTGGAAACAGTCATGCATGTCATTGGCTAATAAACAACCAGGTGCCCAGCAACAGCCAATCAGTTACGAGCAGTTATTCATAAAACAAACAAACACACACACACACACACACACTGGTACTTTTACTTGAGAAAAGGATCTGAACACTCTTCCCCCCCACACACACCTCCTGAATCCTCCCCCCCCCCCCCCCCCCCCCCACAAACAGACACACCTCCTGAATCTTGAACACACACACACACACACAAAACAGGCGACAGGCTGTGGAGAGGGCCACTACACACCCAGCCACACACAGTTTACTTCTTTATTTGGTGTTGATAAATAAGTACATATCATGGCTGTAGGTGCAATGGGTACCATTCTCATATGGGAGTACCAGATTATGTAGGTATCTTACCCAGTGAGCAGGCGCCGGTTGAGTGTGGGTGCAATTGCGTATGAATTATGATATTGTCTCCACGAGGGCCACCAAGACACACTGGTGCTGTCCTTGCAACAGCAACAATATGTTGGTAATCTCACCCGATTGGACAGGGATCAACCATTCAACACAAATTAAGTTGATAATCCACAAATCAGTCTCATTAAATATATCAGTCTCATAAAATATATTATACTATCAATTTGGAACAATGATTAATAATTCAATTAATAATTACAAACAAAGTTACCTTATTAATAGTATGGTTGAAGGTCATTGGAGTTCTGAAAAGATGAGGTTGACAACGTCCATTCTTGTGTAACATTAAATAAACCAGCTAGATTACATATTGTGTGTTATTTTCTTATCATTGTGTAAATAAATACTTTGATTTATAAAAATCAAAGTATTTATTTACACAATGATAAGAAAATAACACACAATATGTAATCTAGCAAAATGTATCTAACTAATTAATTGAAGGAGTATGTATGTGTAAGGGAGAGGGAGTGTGTGTGTGCGCGAGCTTGTACGCTCTGAGTTGCGCTTTTAGGAGCGCGCCTGAAAGTATGTGTGTGTGTCCCTTTGTCTGACCACGTAGTTCCGCGTGCATGTGTGTACACGTTCGTGAACATACATGTGTGGTGTGAAAAAGGACGAGCCTATATGCAGCGCGAAGTTCGATTATGAGCTTCGCGTGTGTGGCTATATGAAGGCCAATGTATTTGTAATCGTATGTGATTTAAGATGCCATGTTAGAAGAGGGAAATGGTTAGTAACGCATGCAGGTCCCGATGTATCATAACGTTAACCCTTAGATGGTGTGGCGAAGCCAACTACCACTTAACAATGAAAGTATATAACAGTTATGTTCGGTAAACAAAACAGATACAATACATTAACAATGGCATATGTAAACAGTCCTATGTTTAGCCAGGTTGTGAATAAGCTACGATAGCTAGCTGCCCAGTCGATGTTACCAGTCCTTTGGAAAAGTGTTGGCGCATCCGATGTTCCTGAGGCAGAGAAGGAGTCCGTAGGTGGGAAGTTGTCCTTGCCGTGATGTCTTTGTTTCACTGCAGTTACGCCCGGAATGTTGCAGGATCGTGAATTCTGTAGTGTTTCGTTCCCGTTGCAGTGTTAGCTGGCAGGTCTTATTGTTAGCTGCTTTGCTAAACTTACTTTGTCTCAGTTAGCGGGCAGTGTTTGGCTAACGACAAATCTTAGAGAGAGTCTTTGTTCTCTTCCGTTGAGAACAAAGAGAGTAGGCCTTCACCAGATGACGGTGGAAGGACTGAGGCTCCTTGGCCGACGCCAGGAGATAGAGAGATGTGAGCTGGCCAACGCCAGAGTAGAGAGAGTTGTAGCAAAGAGATAGAATGTATCATTTCAACGCAGTTTATAAGCAAAAGAACGCCACGACTTTAACACCTTGGTTGCAGCCAATGCTGTCTCATGAAATGCAGATTAGAGAGTTTAGGTGATAAGGGAATTGTGGGTAATGAAGTCTTTTGTTGGACTCCACCTACATGGCAAAATCCAAATTTGGCTTAGAGGGAGTAGTAACATGCAGTCAAAGTTTCGGTGACACCTGCGCTTCCAGAAAAAGAGGCTACCAATTACTGCTGATGTACAGCAGTACTTTGTGAAGTTTGGCCCTTTTTCCTGGAGAGACCACAGATTTGCAGGCCTCACACACACACACACACACACACACACACACACACAGTGAGTGTGTGTGTGTGTGTGTGTGTAAGTGTGTGTGAGTATGTGTGTGTGTGTGTGTGTGTGTGTGTGTGTGTGAGTATGTGTGTGTGTGTGTGTGTGTGTGTGTGAGTGTGTGTGAGTGTGTGTGTGTGTGTGTATGTGTGTTCTTGACTTATGAATAAAGCACTGAGCATTTGAGCCTCTGGCAGTGGAGTACTGGGTTTACTGAAGCTGAATGTGAAGCGCTCCCTTTCACCAGAAGGGCGGCAGAGTAGAGTCAGAGTTCATGTTGCCAGTTCTGCATTGCCAGTTCTGCGGAGTAGTGGCAGCACACCTAACCTGTGTATCAGTGTTGTTGCATGGGACAATATGTGCAGTTAAAGTGTTAAAGTGTTGAGTAAGACGTCAATATTCAGTATGTAGCTCCATATGAGAGTTGAAGTGTTGAGTATTGAGTGTGTAGCTCCAAATGAGAGTTGAAGTGTTGAGTAAGTCGTCACTATTGAGTGTGTAGCTCCATATGAGAGTTGAAGTGTTGAGTAAGTCGTCAGTATTGAGTGTGTAGCTCCATATGAGAGTTGAAGTGTTGAGTAAGTCATCAGTATTGAGTGTGTAGCTCCATATGAGAGTTGAAGTGTTGAGTTTTTAGTGTGTATCTCCATATGAGAGTTGAAGTGTTGAGTAAGTCGTCAATAGTGAGTGTGTAGCTCCATATGAGAGTTGAAGTGTTGAGTAAGTCGTCAGTATTCAGTGTGTAGCTCCATATGGGAGTTGAAGTGTTGAGTAAGTCGTCAGTATTCAGTATGTAGCTCCATATGAGAGTTGAAGTGTTGAGTAAGTCGTCAGTAGAGGCCTCATCAGAAGTAGAGGTGGAAGAGGCTCTCGTAGCAGCTGGGGAGGGGGAGGGTGGGGAGGAGGGAGAACGACAGAGAGTCCAGGTTCAGTCTCATCACAGCGCCATGCCTTAG
>NC_137909.1:32120591-32160591 GCF_963457725.1 Sprattus sprattus
AAGGGCTCAGATACACATACGCGTCTTTTTTCAGGCAGAAACGCTTCAGTAACGCCTTGGCGAAGTGCGGCGGCCAAAACAGAAGCGGTGCGCTTCCCTGCCTTGCGCTGGAAAGTTGAGAATAGTCCAACTTTTAAGCGCACCTAAAAAACGCTTTAAAGACGCAACGCGTGGTGGAGAAGGGGCGCATGCTTTAATCAATCAATGCATTTGCTCGCGTCCCGTTTTTACAAAAACGCGTATGTGTATCTGAGCCCTGAAGGAATCATCTTGAGGAGACACCAACCGCTACGTGCGGGGAGAGACGGAACAGGGAGCACGGAGGAGACATCGTGGCCTATGAAGATTAGGCCAATAAGGAAGAAATCTACACTATGGACGTTAACTCCTAAACTCTTCTCTCTCTCTCCATCGTAGTGTGTTGCGTGTGCTCGAAGTCTGATGCGGATAATAAACCGAAACCCTATATATCAGATCAGCATTTCATCGAGTCCTTTGCTAAACATACGCAACTAACGTCAGAGCTAACTAGACATCTGTTATATTAAATCATTGGTGTTTTCACTGGATTCAACGAGATTTATCAGTCCTCGCAAAAGACAGACGCTGGCACACTCTATACAAGTCTATTGACTGTTTACTCAAACGCTCCGTTGTTAACACTGTTAATATTCCCGATATTGTTTCTCGTTAACTGGTGGTTATTTTCAGCACATCATTAGTTGGTAGTTAGTTAGGGTAGGTAAGTAAGTTGGACTGCGGTAGACTCACTCTTTGTTTCGCCTGTTTTGTGATTTGTACGTCGGGCACGGGAGCCAGGCAAGTTCACACCACCAACACAGCCAGTGTGAGGTTTTCTTTTTCCTTTCGGTCTTATAACCACGTTGTTTTTGTATGGGATTGGGGCTTTTTTGTTGTTATAAGTAAACTTATACCTTTATTCACTAAACCACACGTTGACTCCTTTTATGTTACGATTTCGGGTTGAGATTCGTAACAGCCCCCCTGTACAGTTGAGATTTCTAACACACACACACACACACAATCCAGAGCCCCTCAGGATTACTACCCTGTACAGTTGAGATCTCTGACACAATCTATCAACACTGACAGTGCCAAACTAACACATATATTTAGCCATGTATATACGTACATACTTATATGTATATAGATATACAGTCATGGACAAACATATTGGCACCCCTGCACTTCTGTCAGATAATGTACCACTACTCCCAGAAAATTGTTGCAATTACAAATGTTTTGGTATTCACATGTTGATTTCTATTGTTTGCATTGGAGCAACCCAAAAGAGCAGTGAGGAAAAGCCAAATCTGACATGATTCCACACAAATGTCCAAAAGTGGGACGGAAAAAATTATTGGCACCTTTTCAAAATGTTAAGAAATAATTGTAATTCAAGCATGTAATGCTACTTTAATTTGTATTAAAACTCACCTGTTGCAAGTCACAGATGCTGGTAACATATAAATCACATTTGCAACCAGTTAAAATGGAGCAAAGTTGACTCAACCTTTGTGTTGTGTGTTGGTGTGTATACCACACTGAACATGGAGAAAAGAAAGAAGAGCAAAGAATTATCTGAGGATTTGAGATCCAAAATTGTAGAAAAGCATGGACAATCTCAAGGCCTCAAGTCCATCTCCAGAGATGTTAATGTTCCTGTGTCCACTGTGCGCAATGTCATCAAGAAGTTTACAGCCCAAATTGAGGCAAACTCCTGTCTGTCTACATCACTCTCTGCCTTAATTACAGCAAAATTACCATTCTCACCATCAAAGTTCACTTCAAGCCCTGTAGTATCTTCCACTATCTTCCACGTTCAGGTCCGTCACTTTGTTCAAACGAACATTCCAACCTTTCCCGTCTTACCAGCAGACTCAGGTCTTGAGACAGTTTTGAGGGCTCCTGTGCAGCATAGGGGACAGATCTCAAACATCTCAAACACAAACAATCTCTTCCCTTCAAAACATCTCATTAGACCAGCTAAGAGTGAAATGGGATAAATAACTTGGGATGGAAATATGTGATGCAGCCTGGAACTGTGCTCAGAATAGAGTAAATGTCCTGCAGGTCCCAAACACTAGGCTACGCACCATGGGTGACCGGGCCTTCTCCGCTGCAGCCCCGCGACTGTGGAACAGCCTCCCGGACCACTTAAAGGCAACACAGACACTGGACTGTTTTAAGACTGGCCTAAAAACCTTTTTATTCAGAAAAGCATTTCCTACTTTTTAAAAAACGTATAATTTTCTTAAACTGTGTTTTTACTGAGCTCTGTTTTTTAGCAGTCTGAGATTCTGCCTGAATGAAGAGTGCTCAACAAATAAAATGAATTATTATTATTATTATTATTATTTCTAAATGGAACGTCTTCCTGTGCCTGTCTCAGTCTGATACAGTTCAAAATCTTTCATGGAATCTACTACACAAAATCCAAACTATCCCAAATTTACCATGACATTGATGATAGGTGTGAGCGCTGTAATACTTCTCCAGCAGATATGGCCCACATGTTTTGGACTTGTCCTAAGTCAAGGGAATTTTGGTCATCTGTTTGCAAAACTTTAAATGATGCATTTGGTACCGAAATGAAACCCTCTGCCGAAATGGCCATCTTTGGAGTGTTTGTAAATGAGATCAAAATGGCCACTGACAATAAAAATGCTTTTGCCTTCGCCTCCCTTCTAGCCCGTAGAAGAATAGTCTTACATTGGAAATCTCCTAACCCACCAAAAGTTTCTGTTTGGCTCAGTGACCTGATGTTATTCCTGAAATTAGAGAAAATTGAGTATTTAACCGGAGGATCAATTAAAACTTTCCACAAAACATGGGACCCCTGATTTCATATTTCGACAGGCTCAACACTCTCCCATAGAACCATAGGGCCTTGGTTATTATATCAAACCTGCATATCAGAGATATGTGCTTTAAGTAATCTGTGAAGTGCTTCTCCACCTTTTATTTTTATTTCCTCCTCTTTTTATTTATTTATTATTTGTTTCGTTTGTTTGCTAATTTATTCTATTATTATTATTATAATTTGTTATAAAAATATGTAAAAAAAGAAAAAAGAAAGAAGTTTACAGCCCATGCATTGTCTCTAAACTCCCTGGATGTGGAAGGAAGAGAAACAACACACACACACACACAGACACACACACACACACACACACACACACACACACACACACACACACACACACACACACACAGACACAGACACAGACACAGACACAGACACACGCACAGACACACACACACACACACACACAGACACAGACACAGACACACACACACGCACAGACACACACACACACACACACACAGACACAGACACAGACACACACACACGCACAGACACAGACACAGACACAGACACAGACACAGACACAGACACAGACACACACACACGCACAGACACAGACACAGACACAGACACAGACACACGCACACGCACAGACACAGACACAGACACAGACACAGACACAGACACACGCACAGACACAGACACAGACACAGACACAGACACAGACACAGACACAGACACAGACACAGACACAGACTCAGACACACGCACGCACACGCACAGACACAGACACAGACACACGCACAGACACAGACACAGACACAGACACAGACACAGACACACGCACAGACACAGACTCAGACTCAGACACAGACACAGACACAGACACAGACACAGACACACACACACACACAGACACAGACACAGACACAGACACAGACACAGACACACAGACACAGACACAGACACAGACACAGACACAGACACAGACACAGACACAGACACAGACACAGACACACAGACACACAGACACAGACACAGACACACACACACACACACACACACACACACACACACACACACACACACACACACACACACACACACAGCCTAGACACTCCCTAAGCTTTGTCTCATATAACCACCAAAGAAAAAAACACAAACATGCATACTACTAGACTACTTCTAAACCTACAAACTAGAACATACCTTTATATTATTACTATTTCTAAGACTGAAACAATCAATCAGATATGAAAGGAATACAGCATGTGGCAATTAGTTCAATGCCTGATAGCACCCAATGCATGTCTGTAACTAGATGGTGATATCTTGTAGTTAATACTAATTAAGGTGTAGTCAGGTCTCTAAGGCAGGTGTACTCAGGTCATAGAGCAGGTGTAGTCAGGTCTCTAAGGCAGGTGTAGTCAGGTCTCTAAGGCAGGTGTAGTCAGGTCTTTAAGGCAGGTGTAGTCAGGTCATAGAGCAGGTGTAGTCAGGTCTTTAAGGCAGGTGTAGTCAGGTCATAGAGCAGGTGTAGTCAGGTCTTTAAGGCAGGTGTAGTCAGGTCTCTAAGGCAGGTGTAGTCAGGTCTTTAAGGCAGGTGTAGTCAGGTCATAGAGCAGGTGTAGTCAGGTCTTTGAGGCAGGTGTAGTCAGGTCATAGAGCAGGTGTAGTCAGGTCTTTAAGGCAGGTGTAGTCAGGTCTCTAAGGCAGGTGTAGTCAGGTCTTTAAGGCAGGTGTAGTCAGGTCATAGAGCAGGTGTAGTCAGGTCTTTGAGGCAGGTGTAGTCAGGTCATAGAGCAGGTGTAGTCAGGTCTTTAAGGCAGGTGTAGTCAGGTCTTTAAGGCAGGTGTAGTCAGGTTGTTGAGCAGGTGTAGTCAGGTCTCTAAGGCAGGTGTAGTCAGGTCATAGAGCAGGTGTAGTCAGGTCTCTAAGGCAGGTGTATTCAGGTTTTTAAGGCAGGTGTAGTCAGGTCTCTAAGGCAGGTGTAGTCAGGTCGTTGAGCAGGTAGGGCTCCTCCTGCAGTAGAACTCCATAAAAGGCTGCTTTCCCCTCAGCTCCAGCTGCACGCAGGCATTCATAGATCTCACGCATCTTCGCCTCACAAGTGGCAGCTGTTCTGATCTCTGAATACTTCTCAGGGTGGATCACTCCTTTGGAGAGCAGTGCATCTGTGATGGGCATCACGTTTACCACCCGGCCAATGAGCTCCACTCTGTGCCTGTCCACAAACACAGCTTCCTCAGAGATGCTCCTGTTCACCCCACAGGTAAGATCAGTTGTCCCTATCTCTGAGATGCTCCTGTTCACCCCACAGGCCTGACAGTGGTCATTGTTCCCTACCTCTGAAATGGCTCTGTCCTCCTGACCGTTCTGACAGTAATCATTTTTCCGTATCTCTGCTGTCCAAACAGACTCTCTGGTGGCCACGCTGACCAACACCATCTCAAAGGTTTCCTCTGCATACTTGAAGTAAACCTCATAGAAGTTTGGGCTGAAGCTGCAGTACCTCAGTTTAATCTCCTGAGGGGTGATGGAGGATGGGCAGGAGGTTGTCAGGCTGAACCAGGCCTTCATCCATAGGGATCTCTCAGGTTTGGGCTTGGAGATCCTCACAGCCCTGCCCCTCTCCTGGTCCTCCACGGCTCTTAACAGTGTTCGCTCTTTGGGCACCAGGTACACGTGGAGAGTGAGGGGAGAGGTGCTGGTCTTGTAGAGCAGCAGCTCACAGTGGACTTTCATGCGAATTCCAGCCTGCAGCAGCAAGCCCAGAGGAGAAAGGGAGGGGTGGGCAAGCCTGGCATGATGTAGGGTAAGCTCACACACCTCCAGACAGACTCCACAGTCCTGCCCATGCAGGATCCTCACTGCATCACGCACAGATGCCTCACAACCCCCCAAACACAGGAAATGTGGCAAGTGGATCTCCTCCAGCTCTCCTGACATGAGCCTGATGTCCATCAGAGGACCAGCTGGTCTGTAATGCATGTGGTCCAGCTCTTCACAGAAGACTTCCCATTCCAAATAATAATACTGCAGGGTGACTGGACCAGCACATGACCAGCGCAGACCAGATTCTGAGCACTCATAGCTCCCTGGAGGAGAGCTCAGGCTATAGGTTGAGACGCTTTGCTCTGTAGAGACTTCAGGCTCCACCAGGACCCAGTGGCCGGTGTCTGGAACTTCAGCACAGGATTCACAGCTCCTCTGTGGGTCATCGCTATGGTGATTCTGAGCTCCACAGCTCCTCTGTGGGTCATCGCTATGGTGATTCTGGGCTCCACAGCCTAAAGGCTCCTCCGACCTGTGACTGAATGGAGAGGATGTTGCAGAGTCAGAAGCACAGATCACTTAACATCCACAGCAGGGCTGGTTATTGCCACATGCCCCCGGGGCAGGACTTAGGGAGCTGGGGTCAAGGGTCACGCCCTGCCCACGCTACAAATGACCTCAACTAAGTTAAAGTTTAAGTATCTAAAGTATAAGTTTAAGTTTGTAAGTTTAAAACATTTGATGAAAATAGTTGAGACATTGAGAAAATGAAATGTTATGCATGATGCAGCACAATGCCTAACAATATCAAATAGATTAGTAAAAATAACATTCATAATAATTATAAAACTATACCAAATACTATGACTACATTGCAAGCTGTATGGCTATAAGAAATAAACTCTGATCCAGAGGCTGTCCTATTGTCACGTCAGAGCCCGGACCTGCAACAGCCACGCCCCCTTTGGTTTCCACTCGCTCACCTGCTCCGCGTTCACACTCTAATCTAAAACTAATCACCCACACCTGTCACTTCCCTACTTATACCTCGCACTCCCTTCACTCTGCGTCTGGTTTCACATTATACGGATTACTTTCCAGTTCCTGCATTCCTGAGTTAGTTCTAAGAGTAAGACTCTGTTTATTTCCGTTCTGCGCCTTCCATGCCTGTTTCCTAAGTTTCATTCAGTGTTCCCCTAAAACCTGTGGTCTGTCGTGTTTGTTCCCTGGCTGTCTATCCAAGACAAACATCCAGACACGTCCCTTTAGCTGAGAGGGGGAGAGGAAGGGAGAAAGAGGGAGGGGGGAGAGAGGATGTGAGAGAGAGAGAGGGGTCTGGGAGGGAGAGAGAGAGGGGGGGTGTATAGAGAGAAAGGGAGAGATGAAGGGAGAGAGAGAGGGGGGGTGTATAGAGAGAAAGGGAGAGATGAAGGAAGAGAGAGAGGGGGGGTGTATAGAGAGCAAGGGAGAGATGAAGGGAGAGAGAGACACTTGCCTCTTTACTGCCAGTTCCAAAAGGCAGCTTGTGTCAGTGTTTGTGTCAGAAGTCTGCTCCATCCCGACATGGACTCCACTACTGGTCTCTTCAGGTGAGTGATCATCCTTGACCCTTGTATATAAACTCAGAGGGGGATATGTGTCGCCATCTTCATCTCTCCTGTTAGAGCGCCTACGAGGCGTGGAGAATTGGTCCTCATGAGAACGGGATCTGCCTCCGCTGGACCCCCCTGTTGCTCCTATAGTCATCTGTAGTCCTCCATACACTTCTTCCTCACCTCCTGTTTTACAACAGGACTTGAAGCAAATATTCCCCATTTTCAGAAGGATCATCTACTGCTGAGATCTCCAGGTGTTTGGGTCTCCTGTGGCCACTTAACACAGCATGGGGCATGGGGCAATATAAGAGAATATATTATGTAACAGGATCAACAAACACAACAATGCAATCAGGCTAGTCCAGTTGAAACACAGCTTTAACATCACACGTAGCCAGACCAGTTCAAGCACAGCTTAAATATCACATGTAGCAAGACTTGTCCAGTTCAATCACAGCTTTAATATCCCACATAGCAAGACCAGTTCAAACACAGCTTAAATATCACACGTAGCAAGACCAGTTCAAACACAGCTTTAATATCACACGTAGCAAGACCAGTTTAAACACAGCTTAAATATCACACATACAAGACCAGTTTAAACACAGCTTTAATATCACACATAGCAAGACCAGTTCAAACACAGCTTTAATATCACACGTAGCAAGACCAGTTCAAACACAGCTTTAATATCACACGTAGCAAGACCAGTTCAAACACAGCTTTAATATCACACGTAGCAAGACCAGTTCAAACACAGCTTTAATATCACACATAGCAAGACCAGTTTTAACACAGCTTAAATAGCAAGACATGTCATACCTGCCACCAGGCCCAAAATACTAGTTCAAAGTTCATCTTGTGGTCTGGCAACTTGAGCTCACAGCCCACTGATTTCCTGTTGTTCTACTTTCACATCTCAATGCAGGCCAGAGAGCCCAAAGAACAAATTTACATACAAAACAGGTTCTAGTGTAGTGTGTGAAATATCTAGGCTTTGCCGCTGGGCTGAAGAGGTTATAAGTCCTGTGAAACTGCTTGAGTAAGGGCGTGGAGACCTGGTCCACATGATGTTTCTTTTGTCAAAAGACACAATTCTTTCTAAACCAAACAGTGGCAATCTGAGAGAGCAATGGAAAATATGTATTTGCAGCTGTTCTTCTGCATTCCAAGCATCTCCATTCTATACTTAAAATGTCTGTTTGTCACAAACACTACTGTCTTTTCATAGCCATACCATCATCATAATGAGAGCAGTGTCATAACTCTCAGAGCATTTTCTGATTTGTATCAACAGCTTCATATTAGGAGTCGTGTGACCCTGCTTGAATGCAAGTGCTGCTTAAAGGTCTGTTTGAAAAGTGTGAAACTTCTTCAAAGCAGACTTTTTTCAAATCCCTGTTTAAATCATGTGAGATTGCCTGAAATCAGGTGTTATGGTTAAATACCTGTTTTATAGTTTCCCGTTCTTCTGAAGTCTTGATTCTGCCGGAGCTGACACCCACATGAAGGACTGTGGTGGTGAGAAAATAAGTCAAACAAGCTTAAAATTATTTATTCAGAATCCTGGCTGAAATACACATTTTTAAAAAGATTTAATTCTGCCCTGAAACAGATGCATGAAGCCAGTAGCCAAGTTATGTTTTGATGGAGTCAAATGACGTTCAGTTGTCTCAACTAGATAATAGACTTGAGTACATTAACACATCGTAGTCCACTTGAAAGTCCACAATAATAAGAATAATAAACATGCTGAAAATCCTATATTAATCAAGTGATTTTTCTTTTCTTTTTTCCCCCGTTAGCCGTAAGCTATTGCAGGCCTGTCATTTCCGATTTTTCCGGACAGTCGACTATTTTAGGCAAGGCCTGTATTAATCTTATTGTCTCATTGTTTTAAGGCCATTTTAGCCGTAATGTTTTTTTTTATGTACAATCAATCAAACCGTTCTTACAGCAAGACAACAGACTTGTAGTCTAGGATTCCCATAATGTTGGGGCGGACGAACAACTATAACCTAAACTTTAGGTTTATTATAGTAATAGCCTACTAGTAGGCCTAATAATATCAAACCTATGTTGATAAAGCACCGATTTAACCGCTTACAATTCAATTCACAGCAGGGCTGGTTATTGCCACATGCCCCCGGGGCAGGACTTAGGGAGCTGGGGTCAAGGGTCACGCCCTGCCCACGCTACAAATGACCTCAACTAAGTTAAAGTTTAAGTATCTAAAGTATAAGTTTAAGTTTGTAAGTTTAAAACATTTGATGAAAATAGTTGAGACATTGAGAAAATGAAATGTTATGCATGATGCAGCACAATGCCTAACAATATCAAATAGATTAGTAAAAATAACATTCATAATAATTATAAAACTATACCAAATACTATGACTACATTGCAAGCTGTATGGCTATAAGAAATAAACTCTGATCCAGAGGCTGTCCTATTGTCACGTCAGAGCCCGGACCTGCAACAGCCACGCCCCCTTTGGTTTCCACTCGCTCACCTGCTCCGCGTTCACACTCTAATCTAAAACTAATCACCCACACCTGTCACTTCCCTACTTATACCTCGCACTCCCTTCACTCTGCGTCTGGTTTCACATTATACGGATTACTTTCCAGTTCCTGCATTCCTGAGTTAGTTCTAAGAGTAAGACTCTGTTTATTTCCGTTCTGCGCCTTCCATGCCTGTTTCCTAAGTTTCATTCAGTGTTCCCCTAAAACCTGTGGTCTGTCGTGTTTGTTCCCTGGCTGTCTATCCAAGACAAACATCCAGACACGTCCCTTTAGCTGAGAGGGGGAGAGGAAGGGAGAAAGAGGGAGGGGGGAGAGAGGATGTGAGAGAGAGAGAGGGGTCTGGGAGGGAGAGAGAGAGGGGGGGTGTATAGAGAGAAAGGGAGAGATGAAGGGAGAGAGAGAGGGGGGGTGTATAGAGTATGTATCTTTTTTCCCCCGTTAGCCGTAAGCTATTGCAGGCCTGTCATTTCCGATTTTTCCGGACAGTCGACTATTTTAGGCAAGGCCTGTATTAATCTTATTGTCTCATTGTTTTAAGGCCATTTTAGCCGTAATGTTTTTTTTTATGTACAATCAATCAAACCGTTCTTACAGCAAGACAACAGACTTGTAGTCTAGGATTCCCATAATGTTGGGGCGGACGAACAACTATAACCTAAACTTTAGGTTTATTATAGTGAGATACTCACAAACGATAGTTTCTGGATATTTCGTGGCTGAAAAAATCAACTTCGTGTTCACAAAAGGGAAGAAACTAGTTAAGTTTCACTTCTCTGTGTGTCACGGGAGTAGGTTAAATGAAGATAGTTATTGCACGAACACGTCGGAGAAACCAGATACTTGTGATTATTCAGACATAACGCCGTTCAAGAGACAAACAGCGAACACTATAGCTAATGCACACTTGTTAGTAGAAAGCCAAAAGGATGCAAATATATTTATATACAAAAAATACAACCTTTACCACCAGGATTGTGTCGTCAGAATTGTAGCCTCAACGCAATAACGCAATTCTAGCTATCTCATTTGCCTTCTTTACGAAAATCTGTTGATACATTTTAAACATGAACATACATGCAAGATACTTAACATGTTGCAGAACTGGGACGTGATCTGCAAGGCAAAGTGGGTGAACATTAATAAATAAGTCTTCTGTTTAGAGCAGGGGTGTCAAACTCAAATACACAGAGGGATTTTTTTCATTTTCATATGTTAACATGAACTTAAGTTTTACATAGGCCTATTGAATCTTGGACAAGCATGCTTAATCTTAGGCCTATTAGTTATTGCCTATAAACAATACATTCTAAATAAAATAACCATCAATAGCATTCATTTCCTATGCCTCTTTTCTGCATATCACAGGCGCTCCATTTGTGGTCAGTCCAACAAGTTTGTCCATAGGCAGCCCCATTTCATTTTACACATTTGGTTACCTCTTGAAAGAGATATTTTCCCGTAGTTGTGCCATGCATTGATTTAAATCCCCAAAATGTCCCTATAACGCACAGTGTCAGGTGAAGATTGACAGCTGGGCAGTAATTTGTCGCTGCTGTCATCCAAAGTTGGAGATCGTTGGCAAAGTCTCATAGACAAACAGCAACGGTGTTTCTGCTCAGGCTCACATTTAAAAATGCCTGCCTTTCATCAGAGCACACGATGTCCCAAACATTTATCATGCAGTTCTTGACAAACTCTCCCTTGGTAAAGGGTTGGGCTGTTTTAGCGATCTCCACTACTACAATAAAGTTTGCCTTAACAGCAGCTTTTACGAACAAAGTCTGCTGTGACACCAGCATTCTTTTCAACTCTTCTACCTTCTGGAGCTTCTGTTTCATGTCCAGATGTTTGTACTTGTCTTGGTGTTTCGTTTCCTAGTGCCATCTTAAATATAATCTTTCAGTACAGCCACCACAAGACAAATGGGTTTGCCCTTTACATCAATAAACATATATTCTGTCATCCACCACTCTTGAAAACCCCTGTCCAAAGTCCACCTTTCGTTTGGCCATTTTTTGGAGGGAGAGAGACAGTCCACAAGGTAAACTTTGGCTTCAGGTGATGAGGCTGCAGACAATTGGGCAAGGGCTCGCGCTTGCACGTCTAAATTGACGTAGGCTTCCAACGCGGTGGCAGTGCATTGTGGGACTTGCAGTATTACTGTATTGGTGGTGAGTGCGACATACCGGTGGCCGCAGCAGACCAGCTCTGATGGACATTAAAATATTATCTGTCGGGCAAAATAAAATGACACCTTGGCTTTTTGCTAAATTCTGAGGAGCCAGGGGCCAGACAAAATCGCTTGGAGGGCTGGATCTGGCACCCGGGCCTTGAGTTTGAGACATGTGCTCTAAGATCAAATCTGTGCGTAAGTATGTTTTATAAATGAGGGCCCTGATCTGTATTGGGCATCTCTGGTAATAACCACTGCCTGGACACATCTTACATGATTAGTGGTCATTCACTGGTCAGTACCAGAGCACCCATTGCTTCACTCTGCCTAATTATAATAGCAACATTGCCCAATAACATCAGCCCAGGACACTGCTGGGTTTGGCATTAGACTCTGTAGGGTTTGCAGAAGTTGGGATTTTCAGAGATCTCTGCCACTCTGAGGCGTAACCATAGCGATGCCCGAGAGCACAGAAGAACATTCCTGACCTCTCACACACACGGCTGTGGGTTGGCTGCCCCCAGGATGGAAACGGTTTGCTTTATATCAGAGGCAGTTCTTCTGTTCAGGCTGCTATCTGGCCAGGCAGCTATCTGAACTACCTACACAGGCAGATCACCATCATCTTCATCTTCATCATCATCATCATCATCATCAGAGAGCAGGGTCACTGAGCCAAATGTTTAAGACTATGTGGTCATTAACTACATACTTTCACGTCTGCTTTCTCAGGTATTTCACACTATATCATCATACATTTTCTTTGAATGTGTCTTGTTAGATTAACATACATCATTTATAATACTATGTACGTATCTGCTCATACCACGAGTAGACTAATGATAGGAATGCAGCAGTAATTATGTGATATAATGTCACGCTTGAATGTTTGAGAACCCTTTAGAATGTTCTATATTTCTGCATAAATATGACCTAAAACATCATCAGATGTTTCACACAAGTCCTAAAAGTAGATACTGAGAACCCAATTAAACAAATGAAACAAAGGTATGATAGTTGGTCATTTATTTCTTGAGGAAAATGATCCAGTATTACAGATCTTCAGTATCTGGTGGGTCCCCTTGAGTAGCAACTAAACAAAGCTTCACATCCTTCCACTTTACCTCCTAACTTTATTCTAAGTATATCTTTGAGGCATTTTTTAGGGCAGATTCCTAATATCAATATCTAATGGCTGAGAAAGGCCGATTACTGATATTTGGGACCAATATTCATTGATTATATTTGGCTGGTGCAAAAACAAAATCGATGAAGGGAATTATGAGTTCATTTGCAATTACCTTCTTTGAAAAAACGGCATTGTACAGATATTACACCAATCTATGTCTCTAAAGTCTATGAAAGGCAAATGAACGGCACCAATGATGGTATTGATTAAGATAGCAAAGATAGGTTAACTAGCTAGGCAGCAAACTAAATATTGGAGCTATTGTTACGCCATTATGTTTTCCCTTTTAAATAAGGTCACATTAATAAAGTTAGCTCCATTCTTAAGATATGCAAACTGACTAAAATGTGCTAAAATAGGATAGGAAATTGAAATGATTACCCAATCGGATCCAGTAAAAGTGTTTGCTGAAAATGTTCTGGTTCTGGTTCCCAATCAGGAGTTTACAGAAATCACTGTTAATAAGGAGGTGTAAGGATATAAAAATGAATGTATTACTGGATCATTTTCATATATGTATTACTGGATCATTTTCATATATGTATTACTGGATCATTTTCATATATGTATTACTGGATCATTTTCATGAATGTAATACGGCATCATTTTTTTCAATATTTGTGTCTCATCTGTTTGATTGGACATTCTTTATCTACTTTTAGAACTTGTGTGTGTATCTGATGATGTTTTAGGTCACATCCATGCAGAAACACAGAACATTGTAAAAGGCTCCCAAACCTTCAAGCACCACTCACTGTTTGTCTAACACACTTAAGCCATCCTCTGTCAGCCCAGACGCATGGGTGCCAGTTTGTCTAGGGTGCCCCTATCTGCCCCTGGGTCCTGAGGGGCTCCACCTCTATCTGCCCCTGGGTCCTGAGGGGCTCCACCTCTATCTGCCCCTGGGTCCTGAGGGGCTGCCCCTATCTGCCCCTGAGGGGCTGCACCTCTATCTGCTCCTGGGTCCTGAGGGGCTCCACCTCTATCTGCCCCTGGGTCCTGAGGGGCTCCACCTCTATCTGCCCCTGAGGGGCTCCACCTCTATCTGCCCCTGGGTCCTGAGGGGCTCCACCTCTATCTGCCCCTGGGTCCTGAGGGGCTCCACCTCTATCTGCCCCTGGGTCCTGAGGGGCTCCACCTCTATCTGCTCCTGAGGGGCTCCACCTCTATCTGCCCCTGGGTCCTGAGGGGCTCCACCTCTATCTGCCCCTGGGTCCTGAGGGGCTCCATCTCTATCTGCCCCTGAGGGGCTCCACCTCTATCTGCCCCTGGGTCCTGAGGGGCTCCACCTCTATCTGCCCCTGGGTCCTGAGGGGCTCCACCTCTGGGGGCAGAGCTGCTCCTGCTGCCGTCATGTCATCAACACTTATAGTCACATATCTGCCATTGGAGCCAGGGCAGGAGCAGGTGGAGGAGGAGGAGAAGGAGGTGGTGGTGGTCGAGGGCAGGAGCAGGTGGAGGAGGAGGAGAAGGAGGTGGTGGTGGTCGAGGGCAGGAGCAGGTGGAGGAGGAGGAGAAGGAGGTGGTGGTGGTCGAGGGCAGGAGAAGGAGGAGGAGGAAGAGAAGGAGGTGGTGGTGGTCGAGGGCAGGAGAAGGAGGAGGAGGAAGAGAAGGAGTAGGAGGAAGAGAAGGAGGTGGTGGTGGTCGAGGGCTGGCACATCTGGCTTCAAATTGCAGGTCAGATTGTTTATTCTGTACCCAAACTGGCGTCGCAGTTATTCATATTCCACCCTCTCCTTCACTGGCACTGGCTGAGCTGCGGGTCTGGAGTTGGACCCGGTTCCCCCCCGTCTGTCCTCTCCTCTGGGGTTGTGACCTCTGTGGTTCTGACCCGGGGTTGGACCCGGTTCCCCCCCGTCTGTCCTCTCCTCTGGGGTCGTGACCTCTGTGGTTCTGACCCGGGGTTGGACCCGGTTCCCCCCCGTCTGTCCTCTCCTCTGGGGTCGTGACCTCTGTGGTTCTGACCCGGGGTTGGACCCGGTTCCCCCCGTCTGCCTCTGCCCGCCACACACACACAAACACACCTTGCTCTCTCACACCACTTACCTCGGATACACACTTAAAAACACACACAGAAACACACACACACACAGACAAACACAAACACGGTCATACGCACATTAACACAAATGCCTATACCTACATTTGCAACCCACCCTCCCACCAGACACATACGCACACGCACACACATACACATACACAAACACACACAAACACAGGCACACACATACACACACACTTTTGCACACTAAAACAGCCAAAGAGATATGCTTCCTAAGGGAAATGTTGATGGAAAAAATGGCTTTCAAAGGCAGAAGTCTGGACACAATGTCCTACACCCAGTCCATGTGCGGTGCATGGCTCCGTGACCCTTTCCTCTCCATCGCATTCAGCTGGTTTGTTTTGGTCGGACATCTCAAAGGTTTCCGTGGCAGCTTGATGACCTGTTTGTATTGGAACTAACAACCCCTCACAGTGCCCCGAACCGTGTCAGGAATTCAAAATTACAACCGGATGTCTATGATTTTAGGCTGCCAAACCAATTGACTCTTTATTGTTAGTTTTTCAGTCACTCCATTAACCATCAGTCCTCCTGCAAATCTTAAGTCTTAATACTATCGATTTATGACAGACATGTCCGTCATATGTCAACACACTCATGTCACGTGTAACAGAATGATGACCGGAGTCTGAAGTTGTCCCAGGGTTCAGTGATGTCATCAGAGGGCATCTACAAATGGAGCCTCCAAAGCTAGAGGTCACCAGCCTTTCACACACGTGAAGCAGATTCATTAACTTATTAATTTATAAGCGTATCTATTTATGTATTTACTATTTATTAACTTCCTCTTTCTTCTCTCAAATGAATCACATCGGAATATACATACAGTATATATTAAATCAAGAAACTTTGTGATAACTGTGATCATATAACCATCTCTGTTACACACACACATAACACACATACAGGTTATTCTGCCAACCCTATACGCCCTGCAGAAGTTGGCATTAGACAACTCCTCTTACAATCACCATGCTGACAAGAGTGCTTAGTTCAACTCTGTTTAAAGTAACACTATGGAACAATTTCACCGTAAAATAACAGCTTAAAAAAAAGGGTGTCTAGCTTGCCACCCAAGTTCCACTAGTGTCAGGATATTCCAGGTATTTAGCGATAGTTGACTAGCTGTGCAGCGGCGTAAACGTTAATTACTGTAAGGGAAGCTCCATGCAAATTGTGGGGCTTTAATGTTGACTGGATGTAGGGTAAAACTACCAAGAAATACAACATAATATGTTATGTATATGAACTTAAATATCAATAAAATGTATAATGAAATGATATTTGAGCATTAGGTGTGTCAACGCTATGCAATTCCTAGCGTGCACTTTATCATTGATCAACGTATGTATTTTAGTTGAACTGTTGACAATGGATTATCACATCCAACTTAATTCATTATGCATACCCTAGTTTATGCTAATACAAGCACATGTAATATTTATTGCACATTACAAGTTAAGTCTAGCATTAAACCAACTAATAAGGCCAACAAATCTGTTTTAAGACTACTGTTCACAAACTTACGTACCGACATTGCATCGAAAGGCATGAAATGTAACTGATGAGTAACAATATCATGAACAGAAGAGCATGAGGCTTTTTCTTGGCTTTCCATCAACTAATACACTTCCTGAACTATGAGTGATGACATCATTGATTAAACAAAGAATCTTAAAGAGAGTGTACAATAACTACACACTGACAGAACACAGGTTTTGACAGATATTCATACAATCTTAATAATAGTCTATATGTCCACATGGCTACATATATCACAAAACAATAACAAATCACAGATAGTCTATTTAAACAACAGATATCGATAATCCTACAGTTTCCTCCCAGTCCATATCTCCATGTGTGTATGTAAAGGTGTTATGGCAGTCAGGGAAGGAGACGGAGTTTCAGCTTTTCAAGCTTTATTCTGAATGGAACAAACATGTACAGTTTGTCTGTGTACTCAGGATCGCAGATAGGCATAACTCTTCTGTCTCTCCTTTTATACCAACTTGTAAAATATCAAACAATCTAAACAGCAATGCACACACAACTTCTCAGTCTTGGAGTCTACCTGAATGGAACAAACGCGCACAGTTCGTAGGTGTACTCAGGATCTGCACATGTAACAGCATAAAAACCATTAGGTTCAGTATAACAGTACTGCTAGCTAGGTGAAGGAATGGAAGCATTCCGATACGGATACATTTACGATCTACATTGCCATTTGTCTCTATTGCTACATATTTACACACTATACAAAGATATTTATCACAAAAGCCCAAATAATCAATACAGTTTGCAGCATGGAAAGTTCCTAGCGAACTTCACAGCTAATCAGTGTTTCTAGCGAACTTCACAGCTTATCACAGTATGTATAGCAAACTGAACCTCGTGGTCAGGTGAACAATATAAATAAACGATCTGCCAATTGATAAAATGATACCACAACCATCACAACAAATGTTAACATATCAAATACATATAATACATCGAAAATCATTACATTTTCTCATATTAAAGTAAAGTTCATGAATTATGATGGGAATTTTGCACGGCAACAGCACACAAATACATCTTGCAGACCTGCAGTACATCCCATCCCCAAAGATGGCTCCAAAACACCAACACTAATTAAACCTGCTTATTTATGGAGAAACTCACACACTTATCTATTAACATTTATGACTCCGTTACATGTACATGATTGAGAGAGACTGGTCCTGCTCTGTCTGCTGAGTCCATGCTGCATGCTGTCAATCATCTCTGGCTGATCAAGATACACCTCCTCTCTCCATTCATCTCACTGTTGTGCTCCCCTCAGGAAGAGGCTGTTTGCTGTGTGCTGCTGGAAGCTGAGAACATGTTCAGGTTCCTCCCCAGACATTCTGCAGGAGAGATCCTGATGTGTGTGTGCTGGATCCCACCCCGTCTTCATGAGCTTCTGGACCACAGACCAAGATCACCAGTTACTTTCCCAGCTGTAGGATAAAGGAGAAGACATGATCATCAATCAGTCTCTATGACAACTGTCTCCCAGAGACCCAGACTGCATGAGAAAGGGGTGACAGAGGGCTGCTCTATTACAACATCAGTAACAGCAGGATTCAGTGGGTGAAAGCCCAACTACCCCCCCTTGCTTGCAAACAGGATACAACTGGGGTTTTCCAAAAGGTAGTCAGAACGAGAATTAGGTGAAGCCAATCCGGTGAGATCTAAGGCTCTCCTCCAGTGTGGGATCCTCCTCTGGTGTATCATTGCAAGAATAAACCTGCATTTTGGTTGTTCATACTTCAGACTGAGTCTCTGATGTTTGGGATACATTTAAGTCCTATTAAACCTTACTGTTAAAGCTTGAGCCTGTGACCTTGGGCATGGGAGCCTGAGACACAATAAGATGAGATAGTATTATGACTCTTACTGGAGTAACTGTCACGTGAGTTAATGACTGGAGTCATTTCAGAAACATAAGATGGACAGACAAACAGACAGAATGAAGAAAAGAAAGAAAGAAACATTGAGGAAAAAATAGGCATGAATAGAAAAAGAGGTGGGGGAAAGGAATGACAGTGACAGAGAGAGATGTGGGCCAAAGTTTTTGGTCAAAGGTCACAAACAAACAAACAAACACGATGAGTAAAAGATGACAAATAACCAAAGGCTGAGATGAGATGTGAGACAGCCCTGAGCTGTTAGGTGTAAGACAGAGAAAGAAAGGGGGAAGAACGAGGGAGAGTGAAGGATGAAAGAGGGATGAGCAAAAGCAGAGGACCACAGAGGATACAGCCAGAAGAGAGAGAATCTGGAGAACAGAAAATAAAATACAGACATCCATGTTGGGTCTCATGTTATAAAGACCAGAGTGAGATGGTTAGATATTTACTCACATTATTTTTTTCAGTTTATAGTGGGGGTCCTTCACTAGAGCAGAAAGCTGCTCAACATCTGATGCTCTCAGGTTATTGCCCTCCAGGTCCAGCTGTGTGAGACTTGAGGAGTGTGAGGTCAGGGCAGAGGCCAGATAGGAACAGCTCTTCTCTGTCAGGTTACAGAATAACAGCCTGGGAGAAACATCATGATACATCTGAATATTAATCATCAATCCTCTATCCCCTGCACTCAGACTCAGGGATACAAACACACACACACACACACACACAAATACTCAGGGATACACACACACACACACTGATAAACACACACACACACACAGGGACACAAACATCAACACACACTCACAAACTCAGGGATACACACACGCAGACACACATACACACTGATAAACACAGGGATGCACATACACACTGATAAACACACACACAGGGACACAAACACCTACACACACTCAGGGTTACAAACAAACACACACACACACACACACACAAAAACACAAACATGCACTCTGGGATACACACACAAACACAGATATACACAAACACACACACACACACACACACACACACACACACACACACACACACACACACACACACACACACACACACACACACACACACACACACACACACAGGGACACCAAAATACACACACTCAGGAAAACAAACACAAACATACCCAGGGGAACAAACTCACACACATCAACACACACACACACACACACACACACACACACACACACACACACACACACACACACACACACACTCAGGGATACAAAGCCACACAGACACAAAATCATGAATACACACACTCAGGGATACAAACACACACATACCCAGGGGAACAAATTCACACACATCAACTAGTGATGGCAGCCTGACACTGAAGCTGCGGAACGTGCTTCAAACCTTTAACTACATCAACCATTGAACCACTGCTTCGAAGGTTGCTTTGGTACGGAAAAATCACGTGACATATTACGTACGAAACAGCAATCGCTTCTTTCTCCGAATGAACCACCTGAGTGATTCACAGCGCCACACACGAACCAGTCAGTTGCCTTGTCTCGAGACTGAATTGTAGCGCCGTCAAAGCATGAAAACTTCATCGCCCATTGTATTTGGTTCTTCTCATACTGTGACAGTCTTTACGTTCGTATTGATTTATCATCAATATTTAAGCATCTAGGTAGAGAGGTCGTTCTGACGTGTGGGAACAGCAGGTGTGCTGGCTGTTAAATATTTAGGCTGTATGAAAAGTAGACTTTATCAACAGTCTCAGTCCAAAACGTGTAGAAAAAAAATCTTCGACTGTTCCCTATCCAACATAACTGGTTACACAAGCACACTGAACTTGTGCCATATTTTCCCAGCACATCCGAATCCCTACGTACAACTACATCATTTCCCCAAGCACTCTCTCCCCAATAACACAATACACAAAAAATAATTAATCTTTAATTGCAAAAAAAATTATAATATCACAATCTTTGTAAAGAGGCGCATGTGTGTATAAACACACATACACAGTGGTGTGTGTGTGTGTGGGGGGGGATTTGGTGCGTGTACACTAGATTGTAAATGTTTTTAAGCCTCTAGCCACTGTCTAGCTGGTCTTATTTAGTTATCACCAGGAGAGGTCACTGTTACTGAAGCTTCAAGTAATTAACCCATTTTTTTTAACAATGTGCCTAAATGGTTCAGTGCTTCACAAAGCTTCATTTGCCCATCACTAACATCAACACACACACACAGGGATACAAAGCCACACAGACACATCCACAGTGATGGATACACAGACAAAGATATACACACACACACACGGATATACACACACACATAGGGACACCGACACACACACACACACACACACAAACACACACACACACACACACACACACACACACACACACACACACACACACACACACACAAACACACACACACACACACACACACACACACACACACACAAACACACACACACACACACACACTCAGGGATACACACACACACAGATATATGCAGCCTACTATTAGTATTTCACCTACGCACACATATTACATGAAACTATGCTTACTGTAGTTCCTCCAGTTTGCAGTTTTGATGAGAAAGAGCAAAACATAGAAGTTCCACTCCTGAGTCTCCCAGCAGCTTATTGCTCCCCAGGTGCAGCTGTGTGAGACTTGAGGATTGTGAGGTCAGGGCAGAGGCCAGATAGGAACAGCTCTTCTCTGTAAGGTTACAGCTACTCAGCCTGGGAGACACATCATGATACATCTGAATATTAATCATAAATCCTCTATCCCCCCACACACTCAGGGATACAAACCCACACACACACACACAAACACTCAGGGATACACACACACACTGATAACCACACACACACACACACACACACAGGGACACAAACACCTACACACAGTCAGGGTTACAAACAAACAAACACCAACATACATTAATTTCATTAATTACACAAAAAATACCTTTATACTATTAGAATGTCACCTACCCACACCACACTTATAACATGAAACTATGCTTACTGTAGTTCCTCCAGTTTGCAGTTTTGATGAGAAAGAGCAGAACATAGAAGTTCCACTCCTGAGTCTCTCAGCAGCTTATTGCCCCCCAGGTGCAGCTGTGTGAGACTTGAGGAGTGTGAGGTCAGGGCAGAGGCCAGATAGGAACAGCTCTTCCGTGTCAGGTCACAGTTATACAGCCTGGGAGAAACATCATGATACATCTGAATATAAATCATCATTCCTCTATCCCCCAACACACACTCAGGGATATAAACACAAACAGAGACACAAACACTCAGGGATACACAGACACAAATACAGACTGATAAACACACACACACAGGGACACAAACACACACAAACACTCAGGGATAAAAACACACACACACACAAACACACAAACACACAAACATGCACTCTGGGATACACACACAAACACGGATATACACAGATACACAAACACACACACACACACACACACACACACACACACACACACACACACACACACACACACACACACACACACACACACACACACACACACACACACACACACACACACAGGGACACCAAAACACACACACTCAGGGATACAAACACACATACCCAAGGGAACAAACTCACACACATCAACAGACACACACTCAGGGATACAAAGCCAAACACACACTGACACATGCACACAATCATGGATACACACACACACACACACACACACACACACACACACACACACACACACAAGCACACACACAAACACACACACATAGGGACACTGACACACACACGCACCCACACACACTCAGGGATACACACACACACACGCAGAGAGATACGTATATGCAGCCTAGGTGCTCCTGAAGGTCTGTCTCATATAACCACAAAAGGAAAAAACACCAACATACAATTAATGAATTAACACATTAATTAATTAAACAAGAATACCTAAATACTATTAGTATTTCACCTACCCACACATATTACATGAAACTATGCTTACTGTAGTTTCTCCAGTCTGAAGTTTTGATGAGAGAAAGCAGAACATAGAAGTTTCACTCCTGAGTCTCTCAGCATCAGATTGCTCCACAGGTTCAGATGTGCGAGAATTGAGGAGTGTGAGGTCAGGGCAGAGCCCAGATAGGAACAGCTCTTCGGTGTCAGGTTACAGTTATACAGCCTGGGAGAAACACCATGATATATCTGAATATTAATTATCTATCCTCTATCCCCCCACACACACTCAGGGATACAAACACACACACAGACACACAAATTCTCAGGGATACACATACACACTGATAAACACACACATACAGGGACACAAACATCAACACACAGACACACAAACTTAGGGATACACACACACAGACACAAATACTCACTGATAAACACACACAGAGTGACATAAACACACACACACACACACACTCAGGGATACAAACAAACAAACACACACAAACATGCACTCTGGGATACACACAAAAACAGATATAGACAGATACATAGGGACACACACACACACAGGGACACCAAAACACACAGACACTCAGGTATACAAACACACACATACCCAGGGGAACAAACTTACACACATCAACACACACACACACACACACACACACACACACACACACACACACACACACACACACACAGACATACACACACACACACACACACACACACACACACACACACACACACACACACACACACACTCACAAACACACACACACGAACCCGAACACAGACAGACACACACACACACACACAGAGTATGTTACCAAGCTGATGTGGATTTTGTGACCAGTGGCACCAGCTTCTAACACACAAACAACAGAGACCTTCAATCCATATTGTACTGTTGGTAGAGACTGATCAGGAGTGTTTGCTCTACCTAGAGTGGAGATTTAGTTTATAGACTTAATTCATTTACCATATTGATGACGTGTCGTCTACTGAAAAACACACACACAGACACAGAAACAGACACAGATGCACACGCACACGCACACGCACACGCACGCACGCACGCACGCACACACGCACACATACACTCACTTAGCTGAAGTGGAAGATGTGACCACTGGCATCAGCTTCTGCAGAACATCATTGAGACTGAGGAGTTCAGTCAGATCTTCCTCAGGTGTCTTTATGTACTTCTGCAGGTCAAACTCATCCAGCTGCTCCTCTGGAATATGAAACTCAAATCTGCTAGTCTCCCACTTTCCTGGTAAGAGCATGTCCACACACAGAGTTCCTCTTCTCCTGTCAATGACCTCCACTACAGCATGGTGATTCAGCTCATTCAGACAGTAGAACAGGTTGATTTTTCTGTCTGAAGTATTCTGATCTCTGATCTTCTGTTTAACATACTGGACTGTTTGCTCTGAGCTCTGTGATTGGCTTCTTGTCTTTGGTAGAAGGTGTCTTAAGAGATTCTGATTGGACTCCAGTGAGAGGCCCAGAAGGAAGCGGAGGAAAAGGTCCAGGTGTCCGTTCCAACACTGTAAGGCCAGATCCACTGCAGTCTTGTGTAGGTCATGAAGTGTTGCAGCTCTGAACAGAGCAGAGAGCTGAGAGGTTTGCTGTTGGTCAGGCATGTATCTCTCTCTGTTGCTGAAGCAGATGAACACATATAGAGCTGCAAGAAACTCCTGAATGCTCAGATGCACAAAGCTGAACACCTTCCCCTGGTACAGCCCAGACTCCTCTCTGAAGATCTGAGTACACACTCCTGAATACACGGATGCTTCTGTTACATCGATGCCACACTCTCTCAGGTCTTCCTCATAGAAGATCAGATTGCCCTTCTCTAACTGTTGGAAAGCCAGTTTCCCCAGTTTGAAAATCATCTCTTCATCTCTCTCTTTTCTCACTGTGTACTTCTCATTTTTTATGCTTGTCTGAATGATCAGGAAGTGTGTGTACATTTGAGTGAGAGTCCTTGGCATTTCTACACTCCTCGATTCATCTGATGTTTTCTCCACAACAGTGGCGGTAATCCAGGAGAAGACTGGAATGTGACACATGATATAGAGGCTCCTGGATGACTGCAGGTGTGTGATGGTTCTGCTGGCCAGGTTCTCATCACTGATTTTCTTCCTGAAGTACTCTTCTTTCTGTTGGTCACTGAATCCCCTTATTTCTGTCACCTGGTCCACACACCTATGTGGGATCTGATTGGCTGCTGCTGGTCGGGTGGTGATCCAGAGGAGAGCAGAGGGAAGCAGATTCCCCTTGATGAGGTTTGTCAGCAGCATGTCCACTGAGGCTGGCTCTGTCACATTACAACACCTTGGGTTGGAGTCGAAATCTAGAGGTAGTCGACACTCATCCAGACCATCAAAGATGAACATGACTCTGTGCTCTGAATTGGTGAAGTTTCTTAGGTCTATTTGTGAGACAAAGTGCTTAATCAAATCCACCAGGCTAAGTGTATTATCCTTCATCATGTTCAGCTGTCGGAAAGGGAGAGGAAATATGATGTGGATATCCTGATTTGCTTTTCCTTCGGCCCAGTCAAGAATGAACTTCTGCACAGAGACCGTTTTTCCAATGCCAGCCACTCCCTTTGTCAGCACTGTCCTGAGCTTGTCTTGTCCAGATAAAGGTTTAAAGATGTCACTGCATTTGATTGGTCTGCCTTGTGCTGCTTCTCTCCAGGATGCTCTCTCTATCTGTCTGACCTCATGTTCATCATTGACCTCTCCTCTTCCCCCCTCTGTGATGTACAGCTCTGTGTAGATCCTACTGAGGGGTGTGGGGTTTCCCTGCTTTGTGATTCCCTCAGTCAGACATTGAAACCTCTTCTGAAGATGGGATTTGTGGATCAGCTGCATTTCAACATTTACTGAACCCCCTTATCAAAAAGTCCTTTTGGATTCCAATAGAGGAAATCCTGTAGGATTCCTATCATATTTTGGAACCGGAATCCCATAAAAAAAATCCTACAGGATTTGAATTCCTATAGGATTTCGGTTCCAAAATATGATAGAAATCCTGTAGGATGTTACTAAATTAAATCCAGTGGGATTACGAAATTCCTATAGGATTTCAGTTCCAAAATCTAATAGAAATCCTGTAGGATTTTCTGTAGGATGGAATCCCACAGATTTCATTCTTACCGGTTTTACGTTTACAGGATTTTTAAATCCTATAGGATGTTACTAAATTAAATCCTGTAGGATTATATAAAATTACTGCATTTAAATAAATCAGTTCCCAATAACAGTGACATGAAGTAATGACATTTATTAGATATAAATACATAAATTATAATTAATCAGTGTGTGTGTGTGTGTGTGTGTGTGTGTGTGTGCGTGTGTGCGTGCGTGTGCGTCAGTCAATGTGTCCTCTAGAATCCTATTGGATTTTAACAATCGCAACACACACTCTATTGGAATCCTGTTGGTATAACAATACATCCTGCAGGATTTCCACTATCCAATAGGATTGTAATGGAAAAAAACGAAATCCAATAGGACTTTTTGATAAGGGCCATGTTGGTATCTGTGTGTGAAAACAAGAACAAATATTAAATAACTTGTTTACTGTATTATCAGTTTAAATGTAGTGTTTGCACAGCACTATCAGTCAAGCAGGAATGTAGTCTACATAACTATCACTCTGTCTGAAGAGTTTCCCCCTCATATAATCTATATAACTGCCACTCTGTCTGAAGAGTTTCCCCCTAATGTAGTCTATATAACTGCCACTCTGTCTGAAGAGTTTCATCCTAATGTAGTCGATAACTATCACTCTGTCTGAAGAGTTTCCCCCTCATATAATCTATATAACTGCCACTCTGTCTGAAGAGTTTCCCCCTAATGTAGTCTACATAACTGCCACTCTGTCTGAAGAGTTTTATATTAACTACCCTCAGCACTGTGTCCCCCTAATGCTCTTCTCTCATGTGATTGCTGATGAATTGACTTGCTTCAAATTTCCTCTGCAGTCGTTCTCTCTCACTCTCACTACATTTCACCTGCTGACACAGGAGGGCTGCTGGATTTGTGCTTTTCACTCCAGATTATTATCACTTTACTGACTTGTTCCTGCTCTGCACAGAAATATGCACACACACACACACACAATTTCACATATGTTTGGTCTTGAATTGATCCTTCTGATATGGTCACTATTCTGATTGTGGTTTCATTCTGAAGTACCTGCCATAGCTGTGTAATTAGACTAGTCCCACTGTAACCTCTGCCTGGGTGGATGTTATTTTAGGGGATTGGCTGCAGGCAAATGCATAGCAATGGGTCTTCATGTATAAAACCACTAAAGAGTATTTTGGGCTCTCTTTCTTTCTCTTTCTTCTTCTGCTCTTTCTGCTGCAGTTTCTCCTCTCCTGTGTTTGAGTGCGGGGATACTCTCTTAATATTGTTTATTGTATTTAATAATTTGGAAGACGTAATCATTTTAATTCAATAAGTTGAAAAACCTTTTGTGTACCCATAGCATCTTTTTAAAGTCTTGGAAAACTGGTTTGGACAGAATTGTTATACCTTATTCTCACTACTGCATTTTTAAGTGAAGAGGAATTTACTAAAATGGTTCAACTAGCATGAATGAGGAGAAAAAGAGCTGAAAAACACACACACACACACACACACACACACACACACACACACACACACACACACACAGACACACACACATCCACCCACACACGCGCACACACACACATGGACACACACGCGTGCACACTCATGTACACACACACACATCTGAGGTATGTGTAAAACAAAACAAAAAAAACAAAAGGTGAAAAATACACAAATACCCATTTTGTCTGCAAAACCTTTCCATGAAATGTCAAAGTATATAACTGATTGTATGGATAATATCTATTTGATTTCAAATGCTTACAAAGTGTCACTTTGAAGATCTTTTTTTTTTTTTTTTTAACTCTATTCATTTATTTATGAAGCCATTTTGATTTCAATATCAAAGTCAGACATGACAGGTCAGCCTCTGGTCTGTCTCATACTGCCACCCTCTGACAATATGGTGGTACTGCAATGATCAATGCTATATTTTGAAAAACCTAGAAAATATACTGAAATGGTTCTCAAGATCAGTTCTAGGATTAATTCCCCTTTAGGGGGGCTTACGTTTGTCACAATCCTCATCAATCAATCAAATCAGTGTTTGCATATTTGGTACACTTGGTGTACTTCAAATTTCTGTATAGATGATTGTGATTCCTGTGGAAAGTCCTCATCACTACTCACCTCTGACCAGCAGGATCACCTCCTTCTGCTAAGAGGGGTGGAAGATCCATGGACTGGTCACTCTTCATGGACACACAGCTCGGTACGGTAGAGTGTGATCTCTTCTGCTGGATGCGGCTATGTTTCACAGATATAGTATAACAGGCAAGGCTACCTCGAGTGCTGCTGCCAAACGCGCACTCTGCTATCATTGGAGCCGATAGAGCCACCTAATTGGTTTAAACTTCCAAAACAGCAATGCAATCCATAGTTTTGTGTAGAGAACATTTTGGCACAACTGTGTTCATAAAATGTAACGAGTAATGACACATATTGTGGAAATGTAGCAGAGTGAAAGAAAAGATAATAGCTGCAAAATGTGTTGGAGTAAATGTAAAAAGTATACACTATTATTTTTACTTAAGTAAAGTACAGACACGTAAAAATTTACTTAAGTACATTAAGGAAGTAAAAGTATTTTGTAACATTCCAGCACTGGCCTTTTCTCTCAATGAGGTATTTGGCATCGTTGTGTCACTAGCTGCAAGCAGAATGAAACTGAATCAAACTGACTCTCTAAAAATGCTAACCCATCTATAGTTTTAGACAGCTTTTAGCTCAGCTGATAAACAGCAATAGGTACGACAATTCTGTCCCAACCAATGTTGTGTGTTTGTGTGTGTGTGTGTGCACTGCAAAAAGTGAAATCTTAGTAAGATAAAATATTTTTAATCAAGGCAATGTATGCTTGTTTTTTGTCTGACGAGTTATTGCTTCTTACAGGCATTTTTTGTGTTAGAACATTTCACTTCCTTCAAGCGTTCAGTCCTTACTTATCTTAATAAGGGTTTATTACTTGTTACTGAGATTTTATTACTGGTTCTGAGCATGTTAATGCTTGAAACTAGAATTGCCATTATTATAAGGCAGTTTGATCCCCACTTACAAGTACAAAACTGCTTTGTCAAAGTCAGAGTTTCTTATTTCAAGCATTTTATCCTTCTCAGTCAAAATACACTAAAAACAAGTACATTTGCCTAGATACCAAAGATATCTAAGAATTATTTTCTCAATATATAGGCAAAGGTGCTTATATTCAGCAAATGCTAGCAACATCCGTTTGAAATGAGTGTGCATGCTAGGCAATTTATCTTGAAATCAGTCAAGCTACACTAAAATCAAGAACATTGGCCTAGATGCCAAAAATATTTAAGAATGATTTTCTCAATATATAGGCAAAGGTGCTTAAATTCAGCAAATGCTAGCCACATGCTTTTGAAATGAGTGTGCATGCTAGGCAATTTATCTAGAAATCAGTCAAGCTACACTAAAATCAAGAACATTGGCCTAGATGCCAAAAATATTTAAGAATTATTATCTCAATATAGAGGGGAAGGTGCTTAAATTTAGCAAATGCTAGCCACACGCTTTTGAAATGAGTGTGCATGCTAGGCAATTTATCTTGAAAACAGTCAAGCTACACTAAAATCAAGAACATTGGCCTAGATGCCAAAAATATTTAAGAATTATTATCTCAATATAGAGGGGAAGGTGCTTAAATTCAGCAAATGCTAGCAACATGCTTTTGAAATGAGTGTGCATGCTAGGCAATTCATCTTGAAATCAGTTAAGCTACACTTATAACAAGAACATTGGCCTAGATGCCAAAAATATTTAAGAATTATTATCTCAATATAGAGGGGAAGGTGCTTAAATTCAGCAAATGCTAGCAACATGCTTTTGAAATGAGTGTGCATGCTAGGCAATTCATCTTGAAATCAGTTAAGCTACACTTATAACAAGAACATTGGCCTAGATGCCAAAAATATTTAAGAATTATTATCTCAATATAGAGGGGAAGGTGCTTAAATTCAGCAAATGCTAGCAACATGCTTTTGAAATGAGTGTGCATGCTAGGCAATTCATCTTTAAATCAGTTAAGCTACACTAAAAACAAGAACATTGGCCTAGATGCCAAAAATATTTAAGAATTATTATCTCAATATGCAGGGAAAGGTGCTTATATTCAGAAAATGCTAGCAACATCCTTTTGAAATGAGTCTGCATTCTAGGCAATTTATCTTGAAATCAGTAACGTTACACTAAAAACAAGTACATTTGCCTAGATACCGTAAGAAATATTTTCTCAATATCTATGAAAAATATTTTGTATTATTATTTTTCAAGCTTAATTTTTGGGCTTTTTGCCTTTAATCGGATAGGACAGTAGAGAGAGACAGGAAGCTAGCTGGGCGGAGAGATTGAGAAACGACTGCAAGTTGGTCTCGAACCTGAACTCTTACCTGTGTCCCCATCAGACCCATTCATTGGTATCAGACCCAGGATATTGGTATTTGTTTTGGAAAGTTTTGGCGTCAAAGCATATGTGCAATTGATCATTGAGATAATAGAGATTGTGCAGATAGCATTTGCAGCTGTTTTTACCATAGCAACTGTGTCTAGGTTGAAGTTACTAATTAAAAATTATTTGAAGCATTCTTTGTGCTATCTGCAAAATCTATATTATTTCAATGATCAATTGCACATTTGCATTGACTTCAAAACTCTCCAAAAAAATGCCAATATCCTCAACAGATGACTGTTTTAGGGAAGGAGCTGTGGCACACGCAGTAGCAACCCTGCACCATGAATGGGTCTGATGGGGACACAGGTAAGAGTTCAGGTAAGAGTTCAGGTTCGAGTCCGACTTTCTCAATCCCTCCCTCCAGCTAGCATCCTGTCTCGCACTACTGTCCTATCTGATTACATGCACAAAAGCCCAAAAATGAAGCTAATAAATGAAATAACAAAATCGCTGAATTTAAGCAAATTGTCCTAGATATTGAGAGAATAATTATTTTGGTATTTAGGCAAATGTACTTGTTTTAAGTATAGCTTTACTGATTTCAAGATACATTGTCTAACATACAGCCTTATTCCAAGATGATGGTGCTATCATTTGCTGAATATAGGCACATTTTTCTACTTTTCGAGAAAATAATTCTTAATTTTTTTAGTTTTAAGGCAAATGCACTTGTTCTTAGAGAAGCTGAACTTATTTCAAGATAAACTGCCCAGCATATAGCCTCAATTCAAGATGATGTTGCTATCATTTGCTGAATACAGACACATTTTTCTACATTTCGAGACAAGAATTCTTACATTTTTTAGTTTTTAGGCAAATGCACTTGATTTTAGAGAAGCTGAACTTATTTCAAGATGATGTTGCTATCATTTGCTGAATACAGACAAATTCTTCTACATTTCGAGAAAAGAATTCTTATTTTTTTTAGTTTTTAGGCAAATGCACTTGTTTTTAGAGAAGATGAACTTATTTCAAGTTAAATTGCCTAGCATATAGCCTCAATTCAAGATGATGTTGATATCATTTGCTGAATACAGACACATTTTTCTACATTTCGAGAAAATAATTCTTATATTTTTTTGTTTTTAGGCAAATGCACTTGATTTTAGAGAAGCTGAACTTATTTCAAGATGATGTTCCTATAATTTGCTGAATACAGACAAATTCTTCTACATTTCGAGAAAAGAATTCTTATTTTTTTTTGTTTTTAGGCAAATGCACTTGTTTTTAGAGAAGCTGAACTTATTTCAAGTTAAATTGCCTAGCATATAGCCTCAATTCAAGATGATGTTGCTGTCATTTGCTGAATACAAGCACATTTTTCTACATTTCGAGGAAATAATTCTTATTTTTTTTTTAATTTAGTCATACTTGTTTTAGGTGTAGTTGTACTGATTTCGAGATAAATTGACTTATATAGCCTCATTTCAAGAGTATGGTGCTAACATTTGGCAAATTTCAGCACAATTTCCTACATTTTCAGAAAATAATTCTTAGTCTGGCCACACTAGTTTTAAGATATATTTGGGATCTTTGAGGCTAGCTATTTTAACTTGTTTTTTGAAACTCTTAGTAAGCCAAATCTTCCTGTTCTGTTGGCAGATAATTTAGCTTATTTTAAGCAATATTTGCACCATTTTATTACTATTTTTTCTTGTTTTTGAAAGCTCATTTTTTGCAGTGTGTACACTGCAAAAAATGCTTTTCTAACCTAGTGTTATTACTCTTGTATTAAGATGAAAAATCTAGTTGGTCTTGTTTCTAGCTAAATTGTACTTACGTAGTGCTTTCTTGGTAAGGTTATTTTTACCTATTTCAAGCAAATATTACTTGGGCTGTCTTGATAAGCACATTTGCACTTAATTTGAGTTCTTTTAAACTAGATTTGAGTACTAGATCTTAAAATAATCCACTTTAAGTGTAGGAGTGTTATTTTAAGTTGAAGACGTTTAATTTCAAGCATAAATTCGCTTGTTTTTTTCTTAACGGATTAAAGGTCATAATTCAAGTTATTTTCAAATAGATATGAGTTTTAACAACCACTTAATTGCACCATGTAGTTCAAGTGACCTAAATCACTTAAAAAACACAGTCAAATATACTTGAGATACATGTGGATTACCAATGAGCACAAGATGCTCAGTCAGAAGTGTCGTCATAAACCACAAGTTTTCCTCAAACTTGGTGGCACGATCGGATTCACTCGAACACAATCTCAAAACGTCTCTGAGGCTGCATGCCAGTGATGTGAACTGAAGCAAGTACAACAGCTGAAGAAAACATCGTGCCTTTCTACTTCAAAAGCTAAAGGTAAGCTCACATAATTTAACTTCTGCCTACTTTGGTAATTCGTCAGCGATATTGAAAACCAAAATGTATCGTAAATGACCAAGACCTCTGGTTGAAGTTATAAACTTTTTAGCAAACAAAGCTAGCACAGTTGGCGTTAGCTAAGACGGCTAACCTAGCACATTAAATGCAATTGAAGCACATTTCGACTGAGCTAACGTATGTTTTTAACTAGTGCCAGGTAATACAATGTCAGAAAGTGTCCCTATTAGTCTTGTCTGTGAAAAGTAAGCAAGTTTAGAGGACTCATTTAGTGTGAATGTTGGTGATATAATAGCTAGTAGCTGCAGTTAGCTCTTAGCTGGCTAGCTACTCTATATTAAGGATCCCCCACACTGACAGAAGCTTTGACATGAAGTTCAAGATTTTTTTCTTTCTGAAAGAGTAAGAACCCTTTTCTTTAAATTACAGATGGAGCAATTGGACAAGACAACACAGTAACTTCTGGAAGGTAAGTCTATAATAGTAGATATGATAGAAGATGGTTGTATAGATAAAGCCAAAGATTGTGGCTAGACTGGCTATGCATGTTTTCCTGGTCATTATCGCCACATAGCCGATATGCTTCCACTCATTTCCTTGAATCCTCAGTGCTCTAAAGTATCCATAGTTTCAGAGACATCATAAATATTGCTGATTCACTTTTACCCCTTTGTTTGCAGCTGCACAGATCATTGCCTTGTTGGAGGTTCTCCTAAAAATGTTCCCTTCCTCAGCCGTCCCTCCAAGAAAACTCAAGTCAGCAAGTGAGGCACTAGACAATGTCCTTGAGGTGGGTTTTAGTGTCAGTACATAATGGTTTCATTTGTGAATTTCATGTGTTTGGTTTAACTTCATTCTGCCCCCCTCCCCCAATTTGTTGCTTTCAGCCATCTGAGGACCCCAATGTCTTCTTGCGTAAAAGGCCGCTTAGCAGTCCTGTCTTCATCATCGACTACAACAATGTGCTTCCGACAGTAAGCAATACCCCACTGACGACCTTGCCAAGGGACATGCTTCCAGAGTCCCTCATGCTGATGGGATGTTGCTATGTGTGCCAGTTCACCTATTCCAAGTGAATTGCTACGTTATTGTCCATAATACAAACAGATGTACTGAAAGATTCTATTGACGAGAGTGAAAAGATGACAACATATAAAAAGGTGCTTGCTAACCGGCAAGAATTCATCCAAACCTAGTCTGTCTCTCCCTCTCCTCTTTGTCAACCTCTCTCTGTATGTCACTCTTCTCTATGCCCCACCCCCCCTCTATCTCTTTCTCTATATGTCTGGAGGTCAGGACAGCACACAGTAACACAATGTCCAATGTATTTCCAGCTAAATTTGTTAATGATTTGTTGGCTGTTGGATGATTTCCGACTGTTTGATGTGTTGCTGAATTGTTATCGTTTATGTTAGATGTCAATGTACCTTATGTCTGACAGTTAACTAAAATCATTATGTGTAATATGCAATTAAGTACATTTAAGCATTCTGATGCTTAATATTGTTCATTATTGTCAAATGCCTGTTATTGGTTTTCTTCATTAACAGGGTAATAAAACAGTGATAAATAATATGTTGTGAAATGTTTCCATGATTTTAAGAGCTATTGGTCTGATCTGAAGTAACTTAAAGCTTTAGAAGTACTCCAGGTTTGAGTGATGACAGACTTCTTTGGAAGTTACTATATGACTTGAAATCAGTGATGTCAGTCTAAATTTTACTCTTATTTTAAGCCTGAATTGTTTCTTATTTCAAGTACTAATGCCTCAGAAGATCACTAGATTTGAGTGACATTAGGCTTATTTTGAGGTAACTGCATGGTTTGAAATAAGTAGAATTAGTCTTATTTCAGGACATTCTGTGCTTGAATTGTCTCTTATTTCAAGTACTAATGCCTCAGAAGTTCACTAGATTTGAGTGACATCAGGCTTATTTTGAGGTAACTACATGTCTTAAAATGAGTGGAATTAGTCTTATTTCAGGACATTTTGTGCTTGAATTGTCTCTTATTTCAAGTACTAATGCCTCAGAAGTTCACTAGATTTGAGTGAAATCAGGCTTATTTTGAGGTAACTACATGTCTTGAAATGAGTGGAATTAGTCTTATTTCAGGACATTCTGTGCTTTTGGAGTAATGGTCTTATTTTAAGAAATCTTAACAAGCCAAATTTGCTCAACGCACTGGCAGCCAAATTTGCTTGTTTTAAGCAAAATCCTGCTTAAATATGTAATTATTTGTCTTAAATCTAGAGGGGCATTTTTTGCAGTGTATACCTAAACATGCAACAGACAGCCTGACTAACTGCCTATTCAACATGGATCCAGAGTCAGCATAAACTGAACCCTGATAAGAGCCACCCTTGGCCCTATTTAAAAGATATGTTTGAGATTAAAGGCCCCAAGAATGACTTGTGGAGGTTTCAATGCGTTGCCTGTCTCCTTCAAAAAGTGGAGTTGCTAGCCTTCAATAATTTGCCTTCAAATTTAAAGTAGCAGATCGAGGTAAGCAGAGTTCTTGCTATGCTAAGTTAATGTCCCTGACTTTGGAATATTAATTTGGTTACTGACATGATGTTACGTGGGGATCCGTATTGTTCGGCACATCTGTGTGCTTGTCCTCCCTACTGTCCTGCTCTCTCTGTCCCCCTCTACAGGTGACCTGGTGTCTGTTCTCCCTACTGTCCCACTCTCTCTGTCCCCCTCTACAGGTGGTTGAGTGTGTGTCTGTGTGTGAGTGTGTGTGTGTGTGTTCTCTCTGTCCCCCTCTACAGGTGACCTGGGATCTGATTGGGACGCGGTTGTTGGTTAGCCTTCGCCTATAAAAGACGCCCATCTTGCATTCCATCGCTCTCTCTCTGGCTCGCTGGCTCTCCCCCTTTCATTCCAGCCACACCCTGTCTCCGCTTCCGGTCGGACTCTACGTTGGGCCTGCTACTCGGCGCTCTGCTAGTGCCCCACTTTATCTTTGTTGTCATTGTTTGTTTGGGACACGATCTACCCGGTTGGGCTAAGTTAACCTTTTACTTTATGGGTATTGTAGATCTGGTGGTGTATGGTGGAGGGTTTTGGCACGCTTTAAGCTTAGTTTAGGTTCAGAGTAGTAAGGAAGATTCCCGGAAGACTCACCACACTCCAATGTCATTTTGTTTGAACAGACAGTTTAGATCCCCTTTTGATTTCTATGCAGAATGTGATGGTTTGCTTTCTCTTTTGTTAATCGTTATTTCACCACCACCATGTCCTTCAGTTAATTCTTGATTGATCAATAAATATATTTACATTTCACCGTCTCCATTTCTCTTGGCCTGTTTATGTTATGTTTGCCATTTTCCTTAAGTTGATGGTTTCGTAACACATTATATTATACTGTTATCTAGCGAAATGCATATTGACATACAGCAATAGCATCAACATAACATGATTGTATCTTTGTTATATATTTAACGTAGTGGTAAAATAAAGCTGATAGGTTAGCTATGTCAACCTAGCGTGCCTTGTTCTGTCCAGTTTTACAATTACATTTGTTTTTCATGTTCCATGTTTCAATAGTTTACACGTTTACCATTAAATAAAAGATTTTAAGATATAAAATTTCGTTTTTATTGGTTTGGTTTGATGGTATCAACTTTGCAAATACTCCGTGGTAGATAACTTGTCATCCGCAGAATTGTAAGATAGAGTCTGAACAGTATTACCGACGGTAAGTACACAATAAGTTCACCAACTTTTCCAATAAACAAATGTTGTTGCTTTTAATTATAACTAGTAGTGACATCTGTAGAGGCATAAGTATTACCAGTAGCTATTTCTTTATCAAAATGGCACAGCCTACACAGTGAGAAACCACGTATTGCGTGGGTACTTTTACTTTTAATACTAAAGTAAATTTAATAGTAAGTACTTTTTACTTTTACTTAAGTAGGATTGTTGATGTAGTACTTTGACTTTTACTTAAGTGTATATCATTTCCTGGGTACACTTTTACTTAAGTTCTAAACTGCAGTACTTCCACCACTGCAAATGGCCATTAAATACACATTGCATACATAAATCCATCAGGACGACATTATTCTCACTGCTTATGTCTGCTACACACACACACAAACACACACACCTTCGTCATGAGAACATTCCTTTCACTGCTCCTGTCTTCTAATTACACAACCAGACACAGTTTTCAGTTATCAGTTTTTGAAGGAGAGTCACTCCTATTTCTTCCCACATAGAGTTATATAATGAACACACACACCAGCCAACGTTGGTGATAGCTTCACTTCTGAGACACATTAAATGATGTAAAAATAAAAACTAGAGTCATGATCTTACTGTCCAGTCAAAGAGTCTCCCCCTTGAAAGAGGATTATTTGACATATGGAATTATGGACACACAGAAACACAAACTTCCATAATCAAAGGTGTGTTGACAGGATTTACATACAACCCTACTGATCTGGCCTGGGGCTATACAATGCTGGGGTTTGCCATGGACGGCCTCTTCTCTTAACTGTCTTGCTTTTGCTTTGCTGCTCCGCTCAGTCTGTGGTTGCTCCGGTGGGGAGAGACTGGGGAGAGCTTTTGCGACTACCTAAACTCCATGCCAGCTGCTCCCTCCGTCCACACACACACACACACACACACACACACACACACACACACACACACACACACACACACACACACACACACACACACACACACACACACACACACACACACACACACACACACACACACACACACACACACACACACACACACACACACACACACACACACACACACACACAGAGGAGGGGAGAGCTTTTCCGACTACCTAAACTCCATGCCAGCTGCTCCCTCCATCCTCATCGCGTTCACACTTTTGTTTGATACTTCATTTTCCTTTTAACTCACTATTCTGATGTTTACTATTTATGTAAATAAAACCTTTATTTATTCTTGAATCGCTACGGTGTGGTCTACCCATTTTATGCCAGGGCTGCCTTGAGCCAGGCAGTCGTTTCACACACATACACACACACACAAACCTCTCGCTATTCATTTCTAGGGTTGGGTACCGAGAACCGGTACCAATACGGCACCGGCTCCATACAACCGATACCTACCCGGACCGAAATGCAACGCAGATTTCGGTGCTTCCTTTCGGTGCCTGAGCAGATTTTTTATTTTTTTTTTATTAAAAAAAACTAGCGATAGCTAACGAGAAGTAACGTTAGTGGCGTAGATCTTTCTGAGTACGATCTGTATACTTTTTTGTGTTGCTAACAGATTTCGTGGGGCACATATAAAACTGCTCCCAATGTAGACTCTCGCCTGTGTCGCTCACGCTCATTGGTGATAATGTAGCATTCCATATGGGACTAGTGGAAATGGGATTTGTTTTGAGGAGTTGCCATGGTAATGGGTTGACTTGTGTGTGGTTTCGGTTTCAAGATAAGTGTGGTTGTTCTAAGCAGAAGTTGGATACTCTTTATTAAACGGAGAGCTACCGTCTCATCCAAAGATATTCCTTCTCAATGTGAGTTCTTAAGAGAGCACTAACTCGGACACTACAATAACATTGCAACAGTCTAATGCAGTGGCGCAAAAAGTGGGTATGCGCTGTATGCGTCGCATAGTAGTGCCGCACCATGGGGGCGCAAAAGCGATGGTACAAATAAATAAAAATAAAAATGTTTGGGGTATTTTTTTTTATATGTAGATGCTGTTGTGCATTTCTAAATAATTTCTGCATTTCCTTAATGTTATACAACATTTTAGAGGACTAAACAGGCTAGAGTGGGCGCCTTATCTGTTAAGATTCCATAATAGAATTTTGACATAGAAGAGGGAGCGTGAGCGCCGTGACCGCTGAAAACACAAGCAGTTAGAACTAGGCTATGAGTAGAGGTGGTTGGATGGAAGATGGATAAAGTAAAAAAGCTGTCGGGAGCTGAACACAGAAAAAGAAAGAGGGAAAAGGAGAAGACATGTCAGGGGATGCGACAACAATTAAATAAGTGGGTGGTGAAAGACAACAGGTAGGTTTTAAGGTGACTTTATGTTTGTGCTGCCTTGGAGGCTTGCAAATAAAGTTAACAGACTAGCTAGCAGGCTAGCTAGCGTTTGCTAACATAGAAATGTAGCAGCCAAATGGGGGTTTATGGCTAGCTTAAGCCTCATCAATTAGGCTGATGATAGCTACATTTAGATTTTGGTTAAACCCTACTGTACCAATCCCATGTATGACACATCTCAATTTTATTAAGGCAAAATAACAACTGGTAAATATAAGGTGGCAGACGGGCTCTGGTAGCATTCACAGTAACTAACAAGGAGCTGGAAACGTAACTCTGGTTACCATGTTTACCATTAGCTGTTCATGTTAGCATAGTAGTGCCGCACCATGGGGGCGCCAAAGTGATGGTACAAATAAATAAAAATAAAAATGTTTGGGGTATTTTTTTTTATATGAAGATGCTGTTGTGCATTTCTAAATAATTTCTGCATTTCCTTAATGTTATACAACATTTTAGAGGACTAAACAGGCTAGAGTGGGCGCCTTATCTGTTAAGATTCCATAATAGAATTTTGACATAGAAGAGGGAGCGTGAGCGCCGTGACCGCTGAAAACACAAGCAGTTAGAACTAGGCTATGAGTAGAGGTGGTTGGATGGAAGATGGATAAAGTAAAAAAGCTGTCGGGAGCTGAACACAGAAAAAGAAAGAGGGAAAAGGAGAAGACATGTCAGGGGATGCGACAACAATTAAATAAGTGGGTGGTGAAAGGCAACAGGTAGGTTTTAAGGTGACTTTATGTTTGTGCTGCCTTGGAGGCTTGCAAATAAAGTTAACAGACTAGCTAGCAGGCTAGCTAGCGTTTGCTAACATAGAAATGTAGCAGCCAAATGGGGGTTTATGGCTAGCTTAAGCCTCATCAATTAGGCTGATGATAGCTACATTTAGATTTTGGTTAAACCCTACTGTACCAATCCCATGTATGACACATCTCAATTTTATTAAGGCAAAATAACAACTGGTAAATATAAGGTGGCAGACGGGCTCTGGTAGCATTCACAGTAACTAACAAGGAGCTGGAAACGTAACTCTGGTTACCATGTTTACCATTAGCTGTTCATGTTAGCATAGTAGTGCCGCACCATGGGGGCGCCAAAGTGATGGTACAAATAAATAAAAATAAAAATGTTTGGGGTATTTTTTTTTATATGAAGATGCTGTTGTGCATTTCTAAATAATTTCTGCATTTCCTTAATGTTATACAACATTTTAGAGGACTAAACAGGCTAGAGTGGGCGCCTTATCTGTTAAGATTCCATAATAGAATTTTGACATAGAAGAGGGAGCGTGAGCGCCGTGACCGCTGAAAACACAAGCAGTTAGAACTAGGCTATGAGTAGAGGTGGTTGGATGGAAGATGGATAAAGTAAAAAAGCTGTCGGGAGCTGAACACAGAAAAAGAAAGAGGGAAAAGGAGAAGACATGTCAGGGGATGCGACAACAA
>NC_137909.1:32165591-32188091 GCF_963457725.1 Sprattus sprattus
AAAAGTGAGTACTTTTTACTTTTTACTTAAGTGGGATTGTTGATGTTGTACTTTTACTTTTACTTTAATTTCCCTGGGTACTTGTACTTTTACTTAAGTACTAAACTGCAGTACTTCTTCCACCACTGATTATTAACCAACAGTATGATAATCAGTATGGGTATGATCTTAATAATTAGAATAATCACAAGGATATTCATGATAGTAAGATGTTAAAATTACGACCACAGCATGAGCAACACCAATGACATAGATTGCAGTAGTTCTACACACAATGGGTAGGGGATTCCCCAAAGGCTGTCTCCCAATCCCCTGGATCATTGCAAAAACAAACTCCAAACCGAGGTTGAGTAAGTGCGCATGTGTCAACCAGTGTCAAGTAGAGGTCAAGATTTCAGCTGAGACGACCTATCTCATCAGCAAAAATGTGTGCTGCATTAGGCGTACATTGAGAACCATGGGCACCCCAAGACAGGGGGGGGGTAGAAGATTTAGGGCGACATCTACCGTTTATAAGCCATTTTAATATTTGTATCGTCAGTACTGTCTCGAGACCAGTTTGTGCTGTTGGTATCGCACTGACTGAATAAACCTTTTTGCTTCACACTCTGCCGGCCTGCTGGACTTGGTGAGTATTTTCACCACAAGTAACGAGAACTAAAAGATTTAACCAGATCAGAAGGCTGTATATTTTTCCTACTTTCAAACAATAAATCTGACACGACAGTTCATGTTTGGGTGTGACAGGTCTCTCTCTGAGCTTGTAGGCTCTTCTCTGTCAGAGTATATACACCTGAACAACAGACCAGTGTCCTACAGGGTTCAGGGGTTAGTGGTGGTGTTTTGCTAACCTATAAGGCCACTTAAGGGTGGAGCATAACAGTGTTCATTAACGTTGCAAAAGCATTGTGATAAAGCCAGTTTGGATCCAAAAGCACATGCCAGCCATCCCAGCCATCTGGGTAAGCATTCACACCATAACTCAAAGAAACTAGAATTGGATTTTATAATATAAAACACAAATGTATCAGCTGTATTTCACAGTCAGTCACTCAGTCACTCACTCTCACACACACACACTCACACTCTCACACACACACTCTCACTCACACTAACCCTAGCGTCTCACTCTAACGTCTCACTCTGGTCTCTGTGGAGCGGATCAAAGAGCAGTGTGGAGGAGGTGCAGGGGAGGGGGCCTTATCTCCAGCACTCCCTACCTGAAAAGTACTGGCATCAGCTGTATTATAAGCACAGATGGGCAGCTCATCGACCCCTGTTGTTGACCCCTGTTGGAGACCCCTGACAAAGACAGTGCTGCACTCTGACACGTACCGCAGGAATACCCCACTATGGGAACCTGAGGCCCATGGGCTGTTAGTACTTGTTAGGGCTCGTTATGGGCTGTCAATACGGGCTAATAGCAGCTTTATCCACGAGTGCAATGTGTTCAGAGGGCATTTTCTCTCATTGAAAGGCAACACACACTCATCACACAACCAGTCACAGCGAATAAGGGATCGCTTGAAAGGTTTTGAGGTTTTGTCACATACTGTTTACCACTCTACTGATGGAAACATGAATGATCCTTTCCTCACATGACTTGAGTCTGATCTCTGAGTTCACCCAGCAGCACAATGCCTCAACACCACGACCACTTCCCTATCATTCCATCCTCTCCATGGCAACTTTGGAGTAAACAAGCCAAACACAGAGACAAACAAACAAACAAACAAAGACGCAGACAGACAAACACATAAACAAACTGAGGCCCAGAGGGAGAGTCTCATCTTACCTGCGTCTCGACCCGGCGTCTCGCTCTGACTGAACTCTGGTCTCTGTGTCTCGACCCGGCGTCTCACTCTGAGTTAACTCTGGTTTCTGCATCTCGACCGGGGTCTTACTCTGACAGAACTCTGGGTCTCGACCCGGCGTCTCACTCTGACGGAACTCTGGGTCTCGACCCGGCGTCTCACTCTGACTGAACTCTGGTCTCTGTGGAGCGGATCAAAGAGCAGTGGGGAGGAGGTGCAGGGGAGGGGGCCTTATCTCCAGCACTCCCTACCTGAGAAGCACACTGGCATCAGCGGTATTATAAGCACAGATAGGCGGGCAAGCACGCACGCACACACACACACGGGACCAAGTGCTCGCCCTCTCACACACACACACACACACACACACACACACACACATACACGTCCCACAGAATTGCGTGTGCATACTGAAATCCTGACACAGTCACAGCAAAAACACGTAAAGGCACAGAATGCTTTGACATAGGAAAAGTGTGTGTGTGTGTGTGTGTGGGTAATAGGTGGATTGCGTTGTCATGGTAACAACTCATAACATCCCACAAGTTATTTCATAGTTTTAAAGTTGTTTCTCAACGATAATCCATTTATTCAGCAGCATTAATCTCATCACATGTACGGCCACTTACAGCTTGACATGTGCCACATACTGTAACCATCACAGGTATGGATAGAGCTGAACCCTAAAGCACGACAACAAGAAAGTCAGAGTGTAGAGAAAGTCAAACATGGAAACAGGGTCAACTTTGTTGGGTTCCGTTGCATTGCGTTTTATGCATTGCTTGAGGCAAGAGTTGATAAATGTTCAACTTTTCGAGAGGAATGGGTCAGCCAATCAAATTAACTGACAGCACAGGCGCTAGCCAAACAGATTGTGTTTAAGAGCGGGAAGGTCAAAAAAAAAGATAGCTGACCAAACTCTGTAGATGGTCATATTTGTACTTAAAAGTTGTTTTGACTTTTTTTGCTTAGATTTTTTAAAAGTTACAGAAAAATAGATACTGTACAATGTACAATTTGTGTCTGAACCACCTATCTAATGTTAGCATGCTACTACTCACAAAGGTAAACAGCTTGCTAGCGGCGTGATTGGTTTGTTGACCTGTCAATCTCACTATAACGTCTCTGTTATCAACACAACCCCATGCGCCAGACTCCTCCTCCACCATCCGTTGGATCAACGCATTCCAACGCATACGTGTGAGTCCAGTGTCATCAGGCAAAACAGGGCAACAAAACGCAGGAGAGCAAAACACACAAGCCAAACTGGCAGGGAACAAGTGCAGGAAGACAGGTATAAATACTGAGGGACTAATGAGGAGATAAGCTGCAGGTGAAGAGATGGGCGGGGAATACCAGGTGAGAGGGATGAGTTGATTGGATGCGTGAGGCGTGTGAGAGTGGCAGGATCTACAATGACAGGAGAGATAGTGATAGACATTAGAGCACACACACACACACACACACGCACGCACACACACACGCACACGCTCACACTGACACACAGTTCATCATCCCCCTCTGCCAACTTCGGCACTGCTGCCCTGTGCCAGGCTCTGGCGACAGTGCTGCTGCTGGTGGTGCTTCTGGTGTTGCTGCTAGCGGCACACCGGGTGGCGCTGCTCGTGTGGCATCTCCATAGCACGGCTGCCTCCCCCGTTCCATCTCCAGCTCATCATGAAAGTTGTTGAGCTGAACTTGGACACCTCCCCACCTCTGTTCCTGCTTGCAAGCATCACGTTCCTGGGTCTGCAGGGACTTCTGCAGGAGGCTATACAGGGGTGTGAGGTGAAGCTCCTCTATCTGTCTTTCCCCGACAGCTACAGGCTCTACCTCTCCCCCTCTGGCTCCTTCATCCTTTTCCTCACTTGGCGGAAATATGTCATCCTTGACCAACCGTATGAACACCATGCTTTGGCTTTGACGCACCGTCTCGTCCTCTTAACAACAAACTCATTATTCACACATTCATATCTGCAACACAGACACTCACCCGTGACCCGCCCCCAAACACCCACCCACCACTCACACAGACAGACAAACCCTCCCCTCTCTCAACACACACACACACACCACACACACAGACCTAGGGCCAGTCTCGTCAGACCCTTCCTCTGTCCTCTAGGAGGCGCCACAATCCCACTTCTGACACCGAGTGTGAAAAGAATGTGCCTTGCGCTATCTCCCACACCAGGATGGTGGCCCTAGGACTTCCAGAGGTCTTGGGTGAGGGTGTGAGGAACACGGCAAAACAAGTTGAAATATAGTGAAATTTGGTGGGAGTTTATTTACAGTGCAAAAACAATGATGACAAAACGGTCAACAAACACACTTTGAGCGAACAAACAAACAAAAAACAACCAGAAGGTTGTTCACCATCAATGCACAATTCTCTATCCAAATCACAATTCCACATACTTGCCTTTTAGTCTACCAGCTCTCCAGACTCCCACACTGTAGTGAGAAAATGTAGAGCTTAAATAAAGCCTTCCAATTAGCCTGATTGGAACATACTAATACAGAGAGGGGAATACCCTGCCTGTTCCTACAAAGCTTAACATTGGAACAACATGACATGATCCCCGCACAAATCATTCCCTTTCCCCCATTCCAATCATGCATTCAACTATACAATAAGTCATGCAAGTGTCCAGTGCTCAGGTTTGTTGGGGGACGGAAAGTTCGCCGGACCAGGATGCGTGTGATGTCAGTGCTTGTTTGTGTGGTGCGACAATGTATGGATTAACGGCTTGAAATTGGTTATGGAGAGGACACAACTGGTACCTAGATGATCGCTATGATGGTGAATGGTAACTGGGTGAGTAACAGAGGGATTTGTGAATTATGATGGTTGGGTGTTGGAACGGAGACACAGGCTATGTCTCAAACCGGACACTTTACGAAGTACACTGCAATACAGTGAAAGACAAATGAATATAAAATTATATTTGAGTAATAGGTTAATCAATGCTATGCAATTCCTAGCGTGCAACTTATAATATATCAACTCAGATGTGTATTTAAGCTAAACTGATGACAATGGATTATAACTTCCAACTTAATGCACTAAAGGTTAGCTTATGCTGACACCAGCACACATAATATCAATTTGCACTTTCAAAGCAAATCTAGCATTAAATAAACAAAGAAGGCCAGCAAATGTGTTTAAGATTATTGTTCACAAACTGATGAACCAACAGTGCATCCAAAGGCATGAAATCTAACAGAGGAGTAACAATATCAATAAACAGAAGAACATCAACTAATACACTTCCTGAACTAATGGTGTTGATGACATCATTGATAAACAAAGACTCTTAAAGAGACAGTGTACATTAACCACACACTGGGTATGTACGGATGAGACACGTCCCTTTGGTGGAAAAGATCTCAAAAACGTTGATTCTGAACAGTCTATTAAGAGAGCATGTTCAGCAATATATGATGGCATCACGCTGTGTGTGCTTATTTTGCTAGCTAACAGCTACTGTTAGCGACCTGGCTAACGAATACATCGCTAACGAAATCAGACTATTTTTGTTTATCAATCATGGCATAATTACATAGTACACTGTTTATTTCTCAGTAACTTTTTCAAAAAATTACCAAAAAAGCAAAGAACCATACATCGGTGAATACTTTTGTGGGGCTTCAACGATTCCATCCGCCATCTTTTTTTTAAATTTCTCTCTGGTTAGGGATGGCGCACAGAGTTATGGGTAATATCTGCTGCCATTGAGACATCAAGGAAGCTCAGAAGCTCTCTTGAAAATGACCGTTATGTGACGTGTTTCAAGGTTTCTTATTAAAGCGGAAGAGAAGGTTTAAGACATTTCTGACAGTCCATGCTCTCTTAATAGGAAGGAAGGAAGGAAGGAGGCATTTTAAGCCATTCGGACACAGCCACTGACAGCATCCAGGTTTTGACAGATATTCATACAATCTCAATAATAGTCTACATCTCCACATGGCTACATATATCACAAAACAATAACAATCCCAAGTAGCCTATTTATACAACAGATATGGATAATCCTACAGTTTCCCCCCAGTCCATATCTCCATGCGTGAACATGATTGAGAGAGACTGGTCCTGCTCTGTCTGCTGAGTCCATGCTGCTTGCTGTCAATCATCACTGGCTGATCAGAACACGCCTCCACTCTCCATTCATCTCACTGTCGTGCTCCCCTCAGGAAGAGGCTGTTTGCTGTGTGCTGCTGAAAGCTGAGAACATGTTCATGATCCTCCCCAGACATTCTGCAGGAGAGATGCTGATGTGTGTGTGCTGGATCCCACCCTGTCTTCATGAGCTTCTGGACCACAGACCCCATCCAGCTCAGGGCCTTGGCTCTACACACTGCTGCTCACCAACACCTTTTGCAGGATAAAGGAGAGAATACAATAATCAGTCTGATCTGGACCACAGACCCCATCCATTTAATTTCTGTCGTGTAGTTAATTTCTGTGAATTTCTAATTTCTGTAGCCTTGTCATCTGTATGACAAGGGAAAAGACAAAAAAAATCAACCAGTCTCCATGGCAACTATCTCCCACTGACCCAGACTGCATGAGAAACAGACTGTTGCTCTAATCTTTCTAAAGATTTATTTTTGGGCTTTTTGCCTTTAATCAGATAGGACAGTCAAGGTTTGGACAGGAAATGAGGTGGAGAGAAGAGATGAGGAGTGGGATCAGGAAATGACAGCGGATCGGATTCGAACTCGTGTCCCCGCGGGCGTTCAAGACCGTATATGGTCGGGGCTACTGCTTGCGCCACACCATGCCCCCCGGTTGCTGTATTCTGACATCAGTAACAGCAGCCATGATAAACACACATTCACACATTAAACACACTGCAGCAGAAACAGTAAGGGTTGAGCTATCCAATCAGATGAGAAGAGAGTGGCATCTGGTACGACCAATAGAGATGGCTGCACATTGAGAGAAAAATAGGCATGAATAGAAAAAGAGGTGGGGGAAGGAATGACAGTGACAGAGAGAGATATGGGCCAAAGGTCAAGGTCAAAGGTCACAAACAAACAATGATGAGTAAAAGATGACAAATAACCAAAGGATGAGATGAGATGTGAGACAGCCCTGAGCTGTAAGGTGTAAGACAGAGAAAGAAAGGGGGAAGAACGACGGAGAGTGAAGGATGAAAGAGGGATGAGCAAAAGCAGAGGACCACAGAAGAAACAGACAGAAGAGAGAGAATCTGGAGAACAGAAAATAAAAGACCGACATCCATGTTGGGTCTAATGTTATAAAAACCTGAGTGAGATGGTAAGATATTTACTCACAATAGTTCCTCCAGTTTATAGTGGGGGTCCTTCACTAGAGCAGAAAGCTGCTCAACATCTGATGCACTCAGGTTATTGTAGTTCAGGTTCAGCTGTGTGAGTCTTGAGGAGTGTGAGGTCAGGGCAGAGGCCAGATAGGAACAGCTCTTCTCTGACAGGATACAGTTACCCAGCCTGGGAGAAACATTATGATACATCTGAATATGAATCATCAATCCTCTATCCCCCCACACACACTCAGGCATACAATCACACAAACAGACACAAACACTCAGGGATACACCTACACACTGATAAACACACACACACAGGGATACACATACACATTTATAAAAACACACCCTCAGGGATACACATACACACTGATAAACACACACACAAACACAAACACAAACATGGAACTCAGGGATACAAACACACATACAGACACGCAAACACTCAGGGATACACATACACACATACACATATACACACAAACACACACACACACACAAACACAAACATGGAACTCAGGGATACAAACACACACACAGACACACAAACACTTAGGGATACACATACACACATACACACTGATAAACACACACACACACACACACACACACACGCACACACACACACACACACTCAGGGATACAAACAAACACACACAACCACTCAGGGATACAAACACACACACAAAAAAAAACATGCACTCTGGAATACACACACAAACACAGATATACACAGACACATAGGGACACACATACACACACACACACACACACACACAGACACACACACAGGGACACCAAAACACACACACACACTCACAGGAACACCAAAACACACACACTCAGGAATAAAAACACACACATGCCCAGGGGAACAAACTCACTCACATAAACACACACACACAGTCATGGATACACACACACACACACGCGGATATACACACACACACACACACACAGGGACACCGACACACAACGACACACACAAACACACACACACACACACACACACACACATTCAGACACACACAAACACACACACTCAGGGATACACACAAACACACACTCAGGGATACACACACACAGAGATATATGCAGCCACATAGGGACACACATACACACACACACACACACACACACACACACACACACACACACACACACACACACACACACAGGGACACCAAAACACACACGCACACACACACACTCACAGGAACACCAAAACACACACACTCAGGGATACAAACACACACATACCCAGGGGAACAAACTCACACACATCAACACACACACACACACACACACACACACACACACACACACACACACACAGGGATACAAAGCCACACTGACACATACGCACAGTCATGGATACACTCACACACACAAAGATACACACACACACACAGGGACACCGACACACACACACACACACACACACACACACACACACACACACACACACTCAGGGACACACACACACACACACTCAGTGATACACACACACACAGAGATATATGCAGCCTAGGTGCTCCTGAATCCCTGTCTCATATAACCACCAAAGGAAAAAACAGCAACATACAATTCATTCATTAAACCAAAAATACCTTTATACTATTAGAATTTCACCTTCCTGCACATATTACATGAAATGATGCTTACTGTAGTTTCTCCAGTTTGCAGTTTTGATGAGAAAGAGCATAACATAGAAGTTTCACTCCTGAGTCTCCCAGCAGCCTATTGCCAAACAGGTTCAGCTGTGTGAGACTTGAGGAGTGTGAGGTCAGGGCAGAGGCCAGATAGGAACAGCTCTTCTCTGTCAGGTTACATTCACCCAGCCTGAGAGAAACATCATGATACATCTGAATATTAATCATCAATCCTCTATCCCCCCACACACACTCAGGGATACACACACACACACAGACACACAAACACTCAGGGATACAAACACACAAAGAGACACAAACACTCAGGGATACACAGACACACATGCAGACTGATAAACACACACACAGGGATACAAACACACACACACACACAAACACACTCACACAAAAACACAAACATGCACTCTGGGATACAAACACAGATATACACAGACACACACACACACACACACACACACACACACACACACTCAGGGATACAAAGCCAAACACACACTGACACATACACACAATCATGGATACACACACACACACACAAACACACACACACACACACACACACACACACACACACACACACACACACACATAGGGACACCGACACACACACGCACTCAGGGATACACACACACACGCAGAGAGATACGTATATGCAGCCTAGGTGCTCCTGAAGCTCTGTCTCATATAACCACAAAAGGACAAAACACCAACATACAATTAATGAATTAACACATTCTTTAATTAATTAAACAAAAAATACCTTTACACTATTAGTATTTCACCTACCCACACATATTAAATGAAACTATGTAGTATACTTACTGTAGTTCCTCCAGTTTGCAGTTTTGATGAGAAAGAGCAGAACATAAAAGTTCCACTCCTGAGTCTCCCAGCTGGTTATTGTTACCCAGGTTCAGCTGTGTGAGACTTGAGGAGTGTGAGGTCAGGGCAGAGGCCAGATAGGAACAGCTCTTCTCTGTCAGGTTACACATAAACAGCCTGGGAGAAACATTATGATACATCTGAATATTAATCATCAATCCTCTATCCCCCCACACACACACTCAGGGATACAAACACACACATACACACACACACACACTCAAACACACACACACACACACACACACACACACACACACACACACACACACACACACACACACACACACACACAGGGACACCAAAACACACACACTCAGGGATACAAACACACATACCAAGGGGAACAAACTCACACACATCAACACACACACACACACACACACACAGGGATACAAAGCCAAACACACACTCACACATACACACAATCATGGATACACACACACACACACACACACACACACACACAAATATAGGGACACCGACACACACACGCACCCACACGCACTCAGGGATACACACACATATGCAGAGAGATACGTATATGCAGCATAGGTGCTACTGATTGCCCCACAGGTGCAGCTGTGTGAGACTTGAGCAGTGTGAGGTCAGGGCAGAGGCCAGATAGGAACAGCTCTTCTCTGTCAGTTTACACTCATCCAGCCTGGGAGAAACATCATGATATATCTGAATATTAATCATCAATCCTCTACCCCCCCACACACACTCGGGGATACACACACACACACACACACACACAAACACTCAGGGATACAAACACACATGCACGCACACACGCATGCACGCACGCACGCACGCACGCACGCACACACAGATATATGCAGCCTAGGTGCTCCTGAAGCTCTGTCTCATATAATCACCAAAGGAAAACACCCACATACATACAGTTAATTAAACGAAAAATACCTGCACAATGTAAGTATTTCATTTCACCCCCCCACCCCTCCCCACCCCCCCCACACACACACACAGTAAGACTTTGCAGATGTTATATATACACACAGCTACAATAGGAAATATTTCAGCCCGTCACATCAAAAGATGTTAGTATCTTACCTAGCCTTTAACATCTTCCACACTTACGAACCTGCCCTTTTATTAGTTATTTTCCCCAGCCAGTTTGGCCCACCCTGGTGGTGGGTGAGTTAAATTGTTTCAGTGTGATTGTCACGCCTTTTCTCGTTTGGGAAATCTAGGTTGCCATTGGCCGACCCCCGGTATAAAATGCTTCCTCATTGCCTCCCGTGTGAGCACGCCTGAGGGATCGCCATTCTGGAGAACGCCGTCGGTTTTGAGATTGAGCTACTTGTGAACATTCGGGTGTGACAAACCCCTTTGAGTTTGTCTGCTCTGCCTATTTTGTGGTATGGTTGTGTTTAAATTGTTTGATTGTGTTTGCAGGCTGTGTTAATTCTCTCTCCTTCCAGGTGGCAGTGATCAACCACCTGAGGGGGCGTGTCCCTAACCTATAAAGAAACCGGCAATTCCTTGAGTCGGAAGAGGTCGGCAGAATGAGAGAAAGAGAGCAAGATGGCAACCTGTTGACTGCATGTACTGCGAGAGCAGACTTCGATTGCATGCATTGGCTCTTTGTGACAACTTGTACTTTTTATTGGAAATTGGAACTTTGTGTGAATTGGACCGGTGTGGTAATTTGATGATTTAAACCTTTGTGTTTTTGATAAATTGGTGTATTTTACGTTCTTGTAACAAGGCCAAGAGCCAGCTTTGTTACGACGGGCCTTTGGCCACCCTGACTCCGCTGGACCGTCGCGCAGCCTCACCGTGCTGCCTGGCCCCAGCTTTTTCGTGGACTTGGATTTTTCGTTTGTGTCTGCCTCACTGGCATTTGCTTGCCCGACCAGCTGCTTGGTCACACGTGTGGTCTCTTTGGACCCCTTTCTGAGCTAGGGGTAATAAAACCCTCTTCGAGCAACGGTCTCTGTGTCTGTATCAATCTCTGCGACAAACTTGTACGTAGTTCGTAACACACATACATAGACTCACACACACAATCACACACATATACAAACACTCACACACATATACGAACACACACCCACACTCACACACATGCACTTAAAAACACACGCACACAACGTGACATCAGGACAGAGGCCAGATAGGAAAGCACTGGCCTAACAGGTATGCGGATGTTGAAGACTCTAGAGATGCTCTCGCTATTCCATGGCAGTGATGCAGACAAGCAGCCATTTCAAGTGCATTAGGTGCAGGTGCTGCAGTAAGCAGTAGCTCACAAGACATATGCTGGGTTCAACAGTAAGCAGTAGCTCACAAGACATATGCTGGGTTCAACAGTAAGCAGTAGCTCAAAAGACATATGCTGGGTTCAACAGTCAGCAGTAGTTCACAAGACATTTGCTGGGTTCAACAGTAAGCAGTAGCTCACAAGACATATGCTGGGTTCAACACAACGATAAACCCAACCTGGGAACTTTCTACTTCTGAAAAAATATGTGTTCGCCTGATCAGCTATAAAAACAATACAGTACAGATTTACGCAGGAACATCTGCTGTCTCACCTGCATGACCTCTGAAGTAGAGACTGAGGTGTAGGGACTGATGGCACCATTCACACATGGACACACACACACACACACACAAACACACACACACACACACACACACACACACACACACACACACACACACACACACACACACACACACACACACACACACACACACACACACAGTATGTTGCCAAGCTGATGTGGATTTTGTGACCATTGGCACCAGCTTCTCACACACAAACAACAGAGACCTTTAATCCATATTGTACCGTTGGTAGAGATGATCAGGAGTGTGTGCTCTACCTAGAGTGGATAATTAGTTTATAGACTTAATTCATTTACCATATTGATGATGTGTCGTCTACTGAAAAACAGCACTCCCCCACACACACATGCACACACACAGTGTTTTACTCACTCTGCTGATGTGGAAGATGTGACCACTGGCATCAGCTTCTTCAGAACTTCATCAGGACTAAGGAGTTCAGTCAGATCTTCCTCAGGTGTCTTTATGTACTTCTGCAGGTCAAACTCATCCAGCTGCTCTTCTGAAATCTTAAACTCAAATCTCCCAGTCCTCCACTCTCCTGTTAAGAGCATGTGTACAGACAGAGTCCCTGATCTTCTGTCAATGACCTCCACTACAGCATGGTGATTCAGCTCATTCAGACAGTAGAACAGGTTAATCTTTCTGTCTGAAGTATCATGATCTCTGATCTTCTGTTTAACATACTGGACTGTTTGCTCTGAGCTCTGTGACTGGCTTCGTGTCTTTGGTAGAAGGTGTCTTAAGAGATTCTGATTGGACTCCAGTGAGAGGCCCAGAAGGAAGCGGAGGAAAAGGTCCAGGTGGCCGTTCTTACTCTGTAAGGCCAGATGCACAGCAGTTGTGTGTAGCTCATTGAGTGTTGCAGCTCTGAACAGAGTAGAGAGCTGAGAGGTTTGCTGTTGGTCAGGCATGTTTCTCTCTCTGTTACTGAAACAGATGAACACATATAAAGCTGCAAGAAACTCCTGAATGCTCAGATGCACAAAGCTGAACACCTTCCCCTGGTACAGCCCAGACTCCTCTCTGAAGATCTGAGTACACACTCCTGAGTACACTGATGCTTCTGTTACATCGATTCCACACTCTCTCAGGTCTTCCTCATAGAAGATCAGATTGCCCTTCTCTAGCTGTTGGAAAGCCAGTTTCCCAAGTTTGAAAATCATCTCTTCGTCTCTCTCTTTTCTCACTGTGTACTTTTCATTCTTTATGCTTGTATGAATGATCAGGAAGTGTGTGTACATTTGAGTGAGAGTCCTTGGCATTTCTACACTCCTCGATTCATCTGATGTTTTCTCCACAACAGTGGCGGTAATCCAGGAGAAGACTGGAATGTGACACATGATGTAGAGGCTCCTGGATGACTTCAGGTGTGTGATAGTTCTGCTGGCCAGGTTCTCATCACTGATTCTCTTCCTGAAGTACTCCTCTTTCTGTGGGTCGCTGAATCCCCTTATTTCTGTCACCTGGTCCACACACCTATGTGGGATCTGATTGGCTGCTGCTGGTCGGGTGGTGATCCAGAGGAGAGCAGAGGGAAGCAGATTCCCCTTGATGAGGTTTGTCAGCAGCACATCCACTGATGCTGGCTCTGTCACATCACAACACCTTGGGTTGGAGTCGAAATTTAGAGGAAGTCGACACTCATCCAGACCATCAAAGACGAACATGACTCTGTGCGTTGAACTGGTGAAGATTGCTTGATTTTCTATTTCTGGGGAGAAGCGCTTAATTAAATCCACCAGACTGACTTTTTGGTCCTTCATCAGGTTCAGCTCTCGGAAAGGGAGAGGAAATATGAAGTGAACGTCCTGATTCTCTTTCCCTTCAGCCCAGTCAAGAATGAACTTCTGCACAGAGACTGTTTTTCCAATGCCAGCCACTCCCTTTGTCAGCACTGTTCTGATGGATTTGGGTCTATATAAAGGTGTAAAGATGTCACTGCATTTGATTGGTCTGCCTTGTGCTGCTTCTCTCCAGGATGCTCTCTCTATCAGTTTGACCTCATGTTCATTATTGACCTCTCCTCCTCCCCCCTCTGTGATGTAGAGCTCTGTGTAGATCCTACTGAGGGGTGTGGGGTTTCCCTGCTTTGTGATTCCCTCAGTCAGACACTGAAACTTCGTCTGAAGATGGGATTTGTGGATCTGCTGAATTTCAACATTTACTGAACCAGGTTGGTCTCTGTGAGTGAAAACAAGAACAAATATTAAATAACTTACTATAATGTCAGTTTGCACAGGTGTCAAGTCAAGCAGGAATGTAGTCTGTATAACTGCCACTCTGTCTGAAGAGTTTTCCCCTAATGTAGTCTATATAACTGCCACTGTATCTGAAGAGTTTTCCCCTAATGTAGTCTTTATAACTGCCACTCTGTCTGAAGAGTTTCTCCCTAATGTAATCTATATAACTGTCACTCTGTCTGAATAGTTTTATATGAACTTCCCTCAGCACTGTGTCCCCCTAATGCTCTTCTCTCTCTTACACAGGAGGGCTGCTGGATTTACGCTTGACGCTCCAGATTATTATTATGTCACTTTAATGACTTGTTATTCCTCTGCACATAAACATTTAAACACACCTCAGGATGTTGGTGATTGCCAATTTATGTGCAAATTTCTACGAATGTGACATATTCATGTTTGGTCTTGAATTGATCCTTCTGATGTGGTCACTATTCTGATCATGGTTTCATTCTGAAGTACCTGCCATAGCTGTGTAATTAGACTAGTCCCACAGTAACCTCTGCCTGGGAGAATGTTGTTTTGGCCTGTGGCAAATGCATAGCAATGGGTCTTCAGGGACAAAACCGAGAATTAGTTTGACCAATTTAGAGTATTTGGGCTTTCTTTCTCTTTCGTCTTCTTCTCTTTTCCTGCTGCTGTTTCTCCTCTAAAATAATGTTTTACTATATTTCAAAATTTGGTAGATGTAATTCTTTCAATTCAATAAGTTGGAAACATTTTGTCTACCCGTAGCATCTTTTGCAAACTGGTTTGGACAGAGTTGTTATTCCTTGTTTTCAGTACTGCATTTTTAAGTACAGAGAAATGTACTGAAATTGTTCAACAAGCATTAATGAGTAAAAAGCTCTATTTCACCTACCCAAACACACATATACACACACACATACACACACACACACACACACACACACACACGGACATCTGTATCTGAAGTATGTGTAAAACAAAAACAAAACAAAAACACGAAGGTGAAAATTACCAAAATCATATTTTTAATTGTCTGCAAAACTTTGCCATAATATGTTATGCAATTTCAAGGAATATTACTGATTTACAACAATTCAATGAAAAATACTTATTTGAATTCAAATATTTCCACATTCAAACATTTCTTTCTTTAACTCTATTAATTTACTTATGAAGCAGAGATGACAAGTCAGCCTCAGGTGTACCTCATACTGCCACCTTCTGACAATATGGTGGTACTGCAATGATCAATACTACATTTTGAAAAAACTACAAAATAACTGAAATGGTTCTCAAGATCAGTTCTAGGATTTCACCCTTAGGGGAGTGAGCTCCTTGTGACACTGAAGGTTCACATTGTCAAAGAATGAATGTTGTCCGTCTCCTTTAATATCTAGATGGATACTAGATATTAAAGAAATATTTTGAACTTCCCATCTCATATAAATATCTAGAACAAAAAAAACTAGTTAACACCTTTGGTACACTTTTATACTTCAGATTTACTTCAAATGACTGTATGGATGATTGTATTTCCGGTGGAAAGTCCTAATTACAACTCACCTCTGACCAGCAGGAACACCTCCTTCTGCAAAGCGAAGTGGAGGATCCATGGACTGGTCACTCTTCATGGACACACAGCTCGGTACGGGAGAGTGTGATCTCTTCTGCAGGGTGAGGCTATATTTTACGCAAACACACACAAACAAAAACACACAAACACACCAACACACAAACACACACCAGCACAAACCTATTCTGATTATTGATAGGTGTTATTTTCTCCAGGCATGCTGATAGTTCTTTCAGGATCTTTTTTTCACACAAAAAAATGCATTTGTTAACTCTCATTAGAAAGAGTGGTTGTATTTGTTAATTGCATATAGTCTGGGAGAGTTATGAAAAATGTGTGTAAACAAAATACCAAACTGTTAAGTTTTACTTTTGGGATTTAGAGATTTCAAAGAACATCTCTGTTTGATTGAACACCACTTGAGACCTTTAGCCAAGTCTGGTATACTTGGTCGGACATAATTGTCATACCTATTGGTGCTCATCAGCTGATGAAGTGGAGTTGGATTCAGTTTAATTTTGCTTGCAGCTACAGACTTACATAAATCCTTCAGGATGACACTATTCTAGTTCTAGCATTTCACCCTTAGGGGGGCTCAGGTGCTTGTGACAATGTGAAGGTTAATATTGTTAATACATTCATTTTGTCCGTCTCCTTTACAGGTCATTCATTTTGTATATGAATAATGTTTACTTTTTAGGGCTGAAGAAAATTTTTAAATATATTGAACTGTCCGCCTCAAATAAATGTCTTGCTCAAAAGACAAGTCAAACACATTGTACACTTTTATACTTCAGATGTACTTCAAATGACTGTATGGATGATGGTATTTCATCATTACTACTCACCTCTGACCAGCAGGAACACCTCCTTCTGCAAATTTAAGTGGATGATCCATGGACTGGTCACTCTTCATGGACACACAGCTCAGTACGGGAGAGTGTGATCTCTTCTGCTGGATGGAGCTGTATTTTCCACACACACGCGTACGCGCACACAGACACACACAGTCACACAGACACACACAGACACACACAGACACACACACACACACACACATACACACACACACAAACACAAACACCTATACAGGTCATACATTCTGAAAACATAAACGGTTTACTTGTCAGGGCTGAAGTCCCAATACAAATACAAAATGTAATACAAATAGAATTGCCCATCTCATATGAATTGTCTAGCATATAAAACAAATCAAAAAACTTTGGTACACTTTTATACTTCAGGTGTACTTCAAATGACTGTATGGATGATTGTATTTCCTGTGTAAAGTCCTCATTACTAATCACCTCTGACCAGCAGGAACACCTCCTTTTACAAAATTAAGTGGAGGATCCATGGACTGGTCACTCTTCATGGACACACAGCTCGGTACGGGAGAGTGTGATCTGATCTGCTGAATGGAGCTGTATTTTCCACACACACACGCACGCGCACGCGCACACACACACACACACACACACACACACACACACACACACACACACACACACACACACACACACACACACACACACACACACACACACACACACACACAGAAACCTTTACAGGTCATACATTCTGTATACATATAATGTTTACTTGTTAGGGCTGAAGTCCCAATACAAATAAATAAAAATAGACCTGCCCATCTCATATGTATATGTAGCATATAAGACAAATCAAACACCTTTGGTACACTTTTATACTTCAGATGTACTTCAAATGACTGTATGGATGATTGTATTTCCTGTGGAAAGTCCTCTTTACTAATCACCTCTGACCAGCAGGAACACCTCCTTCTGCAAAGTTAACTGGATGACCCATGGACTGGTCACTCTTCATGGACACACAGCTTGGTACCGGAGAGTGTGATCTCTTCTCCTGGATGGAGCTGTGTTTCAGGCACACACACACACACATACACAGGCACACACAAACAAAGACGCACACACACACACATTCACCCACACACACACAAACACACCAACACAACAATATCAGCAGTATAGGTAAAAGCAAAGAAATCACTACGGTCAAAATTAACTAAATCCTAGTTTTGGTTCTCAAGATCAGTTCTAGTATTTCACCCTTAGGGGGGCTTTGCTCTGTATAATGTTTACTTTTCAGGGCTTAAAGTAACAGTATGCATCAATTATACTTCAGGATTAGGGTTAGGATAAGCAGTTTTACCTTAAAATAACAGCTTGAAAAAAATTGGGGCGCTACAATGACAAAGAATGACTTTTAATATGGAGAATCGCCTCAGTGCCATTGCCATACCAGGGTCTGTAGGCTTATAACTGCTAAATGTAGGATTGCCTGACGCTGCCCGGCTTTCTACTGTCTGCCGAACTAGTAAGTTGCTTGATGTTTGACTGTGTTAGGACAGTTGTTGAGTCATAAAGTCAAAGTCAGCACGTTTCCATTTCTTTAGTTTAGCCGCTAGCATAGCGTTAGCGAATAGCAATTGATCCGGAATGCTTCTTTAAGCCCAAATACAAATATGTAGAACCGCCCATCTCATTAAAATATCTAGCATAAAAGACAAGTCAAACTCGTTATCAGCAGTATAGGTAAAAGTATAAAAAATCACTATGGCCAAAATGACCCAAATCCTAATTTTTGCCTACAATATTTTGCCATAATATGTGGAAAGTCCTCATTACTACTCACCTCTGACCAGCAGGAACACCTCCTTCTGCAAAGTTGACTGGATGACCCATGGACTGGTCACTCTTCATGGACACACAGCTTGGTACCGGAGAGTGTGATCTCTTCTCCTGGATGGAGCTGTGTTTCAGGCACACACACACACACATACACAGGCACACACAAACAAAGACGCACACACACACACATTCACCCACACACACACAAACACACCAACACAACAATATCAGCAGTATAGGTAAAAGCAAAGAAATCACTACGGTCAAAATTAACTAAATCCTAGTTTTGGTTCTCAAGATCAGTTCTAGTATTTCACCCTTAGGGGGGCTTTGCTCTGTATAATGTTTACTTTTCAGGGCTTAAAGTAACAGTATGCATCAATTATACTTCAGGATTAGGGTTAGGATAAGCAGTTTTACCTTAAAATAACAGCTTGAAAAAAATTGGGGCGCTACAATGACAAAGAATGACTTTTAATATGGAGAATCGCCTCAGTGCCATTGCCATACCAGGGTCTGTAGGCTTATAACTGCTAAATGTAGGATTGCCTGACGCTGCCCGGCTTTCTACTGTCTGCCGAACTAGTAAGTTGCTTGATGTTTGACTGTGTTAGGACAGTTGTTGAGTCATAAAGTCAAAGTCAGCACGTTTCCATTTCTTTAGTTTAGCCGCTAGCATAGCGTTAGCGAATAGCAATTGATCCGGAATGCTTCTTTAAGCCCAAATACAAATATGTAGAACCGCCCATCTCATTAAAATATCTAGCATAAAAGACAAGTCAAACTCGTTATCAGCAGTATAGGTAAAAGTATAAAAAATCACTATGGCCAAAATGACCCAAATCCTAATTTTTGCCTACAATATTTTGCCATAATATGTGGAAAGTCCTCATTACTACTCACCTCTGACCAGCAGGAACACCTCCTTCTGCAAAGTTGACTGGATGACCCATGGACTGGTCACTCTTCATGGACACACAGCTCGGTACAGGGGAGTGTGATCTCATACTCAACCTTGACAAACATCTGTTTAGGACAAATGGCCATTACATATACAAATGTATTCAGGTGCAAGTCATGCTAGCAGGTTGTTTTCCCACTAATGGAAATTGATATTAATATTAATAATATATTGTACGTACTATAATATTGTAATATATTTGTACTTGTACCTCTTTTTGAGAAAATAAATGATGCTCATTATTTGCCTTTTATTACCATTTACGTTGTTTTACTTATTTTACTCACTTAAGCTGATGAATGAAATGAAAGATTTACTACACTAATTAACAATCAAAAATGGAACGTAAATAAACACATTTGTATGTTAATATATTAATTGTATTGTTGTTGTTGTTGTTGTCTTACCCCAGAGGCTCATTATCATGGTTCTCTTCTTCACTGGAATTCATCTTGGGGCAAATACACCCCTTTTCCTGGGACATCCCTCTCCTGGTTTTATACTGGAGATTGGGAGAGGAAGACAGACATACAGAGTGTCACAAAGTGTTACCAAAACTAAGAAAATAGAGAATATTACTCCAATTCTCAGGTTCTTGCTGGCTCCCAGTTAGATACAGAACTGAATTAAGAGTATGACTTCCTGATAAGTCACTAAATGGTCAGGGTCCTAAACATGTATATATATGAAATGTTTGCTTAATATAAGGGTCTCTTAGATCTGCATGAGCTGATCAGTAAGTGGTGCCCAGAGTTGAAACTGAACAGGGTGAGATGTAATTTAGCTGCTATGCTGCCCACTGCTGGAACCAGCTCCCCATGGGGATCAGATCTGCCCCAACGCTAACCTGTTTTAAAAAGAAGATCAAAACCGCCTTATTGTCCACTGCCTTCAATGAATCAGTTGGCTTTATGTTTTGTGAACACACACTAATGTACTGCTATTATTGTTGTCTTTGTAATACTTGCACAGAATCTGGACCTTTGGCCTCACTAATCAGAGATCATGCACTGATGCATGTCTTCAGCTCCTCACTAATCAGAGATCATGCACTGATGCATGTCTTCAGCTCCTCACTAATCAGAGATCATGCACTGATGCATGTCTTCAGCTCCTCACTAATCAGAGATCATGCACTGATGCATGTCTTCAGCTCCTCACTAATCAGAGATCACTCTGTCCTGCTCTCTCTCCCTCTCTCTCAATCACACACACAGAAACACACATAGGCTACTCGTACTTAAAGGCTGAACCATTTTCACACAACTATACCTGAGACAAACCAACACAGCGATAACAGTAAAGCTACTTTAGATGATTTCCTTTCATGTTTGCTCTTAACTGCACTCTAGTGGACAGGGACTTCTAGTGCACTACCTGCCCTTTCCCCTACTCTGGCTTGTGTGTGTCTGTGGAGGTGTGGCAGCTCTCTCTGGTTTGTGCTGCTTGTGAGTCTGTTCAATCTGTGGTGTTCATGCAGCTCTTATGCAGTGTGTTTTAAAAAAACAAATAAAGGAAAATCAAACATGAACACATTCAGCATTGATGGTTCTGTCATGGCTAGTCATGAACAAAGACAACATTTGGTCACTCACATTCACATGTTCTGAAATCACCATGGGCCAAGTCATATAGTCATATAGCATTGTTATTTACCTTATATTGATAACAAAAGAAGAATCTTCTAAGATCTTCTAGTAGAGAAAAAGATATCCGGCAGCCTTGTGGTCATAAGATCAGGTCTATTTCAGCTCCACTGGTTGAAATGTACAAAAAACAGGTCCTTGATAAACTGGTTTAACTGGTTGAAGATTTCTAAATGTTCAGACTTATAAGTAAACATGCATAACCATAAAAACACATCCACCTCCATCAACATATAAAAGTACATGCAAATAAACAGATGTTACCTTAAAATGCATACACATACTGAGACATAAACACACATAGATAAACACACATACACACACACACACACACACACACAGAGAGAGAGAGTACGCCATAAATTAGTCAATAAAGGTGTATCTTAATCCCCAAATGATCTCACCTGATTCTTTGTCAAGTGTAATCTCGCTTTAAAACACACAGTCCTGCTTCTTCTTTGTCTCATATATCCGGAGCATTGTCCGACATTTGGGAGATTATCCTTCCGAACACTGTGTGCCTTCAGACTAAGTCTGTTACTTTCTGTTTCTCAAACAGGTTCTGAAATACCTTAACTCTACCTGTGACCTCATCCATTGTGTGTGTGTGTGTGTGTGTGTGTGTGTGTGTGTGTGTGTGTGTTTGTTTCTGTGTGTGATGCCATAGCATACAAACTAGGTAGCACTTTACAGATATATCATCCACTTCACTGACCAGATGGATATCAGAAAATTCTTTATGATAGGTGGCAGCTCCACCCAGTCAGATGAGAGAGAGAAGCAGAAGACTGAAGGGGACGCTGTGATGGAGTGAGTGGTCTACAGGCCCCTGCTGGTCAGTATCAAATGAGAGTTCTAGTGCTGCTGATCATCATCATATGAGAGTTCTACTGCTGCTGGTCAGTTGCATATGAGAGTTCTACTGCTGCTGGTCAGTTGCATATGAGAGTTCTAGTGCTGCTGGTCAGAATCATATTTGAGTTCTAGTGTGGCTGGTCAGTTTCATATGAGAGTTCTAGTGTGGCTGGGTCAGTGGCTGAGTTCTAGTGCTGCCTCTCTTTGATGTGGGGTGTCCTGAATCCCTCTCAGTCAAATCAAAGCCAAGTCACTGACCTTGAGCTGCAGACTTAAGAGTCTCCAGGCAATGTGCACATCGGATGCCACAAAAGGG
>NC_137909.1:32195591-32200591 GCF_963457725.1 Sprattus sprattus
ATAGTCTCTCAGCAGTCTGATGCACATGGAGACTAGCTGGTCTCTCAGCGGTATGATGCCATGGAGACTAGCTGGTCTCTCAGCGGTATGATGCACATGGAGACTAGCTGGTCTCTCAGCGGTATGATGCACATGGAGACTAGCTGGTCTCTCAGCGGTATGATGCACATGGAGACTAGCTGGTCTCTCAGCGGTATGATGCACATGGAGACTAGCTGGTCTCTCAGCGGTCTGACACATGAGGACATGAGCACGTGGCACCAACCTGCTGCTCCTTCACACACACACACACACACACACACACACACACACACACACACACACACACGGCACCAACCTGCTGCTCCTTCACACACACACACACACACCCCCCCCCCCACACACACACACACACACACACACACACACACACGGCACCAACCTGCTGCTCCCTCACACACACACACACACACACACACACACACACACACACACACACGGCACCAACCTGCTGCTCCTTCACACACACACACACACACACACACACACACACACCAACTTGCTGCTCCTTCACCCACACACACACACACACACACACACACCAACTTGCTGCTCCTTCACCCACACACACACACACACACACACACACACACACACACACAGACGGCACCAACCTGCTGCTCCTTGGTGGGGTAGTGGTCTAGACTGGCCTTGTAGAAGGGCCACTGGTCATGCGTGTAGTCATACATCCACTCACAGAAGTGGTTCCCAAAGTCAAAGCCCCTGCAGGACCACACACACACACACACACACACACACACACACACACACACACACACACACACACACACACACACACACACACACACACACACACACACACACACACACACACACACACAGACACAGACACAGACACACACACACAGAGACACAGAGACACACACACACACACACACACACACACAGACACACACACACAGACACACACACACAGACACAGACACACACACACAGACACAGACACAGACACACGCACACACACACACACACACACACACACACACACACAGACACAGACACACGCACACAAGCACGCGCACACACACACACACACACACACACACACACACAACCGTCAGTTCAGTAGAAGACTCGAAGTTAACACCAGTTAGTTTAGTCCGTAAAGTCAAACTTCTTACATTAACACCAGTTAGTTTAGTCAGTAAAGCCATGGTGATGAGATCTATATGGTGTTTTGGTGATGAGATCTATATGGTGTTTTGGTGATGAGTGCTGTATGGTGATTGGGTGCTGAGTGCTTTATGGTGTTTTGGTGATGAGTGCTGTATGGTGATTGGGTGCTGAGTGCTTTATGGTGTTTTGGTGATAAGTGCTGTATGGTGTTTTGGTGATGAGTGCTGTATGGTGTTTTGGTGATGAGTGCTGTCTGGTGTTTTGGTGATGAGTGCTGTCTGGTGTTTTGGTGATGAGTGCTGTCTGGTGTTTTGGTGATGAGTGCTGTCTGGTGTTTTGGTGATGAGTGCTGTATGGTGTTTTGGTGATGAGTGCTGTATGGTCATGAGTGCTGTATTACCTGTAGTTGTAGCTGCTGTACTCAAAGTCAATGAGCATCAGTTTGTCGTTGGCGTTCACCTGACGACCATCTAGCATCAGTATGTTCCCTGCAGAGCAGAGATCAGACAGCATGAGTTCCTCAGTAATAACCTTTGAACCCTTTACAAAGTGGCCCCTTTCACTCACACACACTCACACACACACACACACACACACACACACACACACACACACACACACACACACACACACACACATTAATGCAGCTAGCATCCATAGCCCATAATTCTTTCCATTTGATCATCCCTCTTCTCAACAAGATGCCAGTTCATCCAATCCCGCTGCTTTGCCTCAGATGCTGCTGCTGTTAGTCTAGTTTCCTCTTCTTGCTCGCCAAACAAAGCTGGTTAGCATCTTCCTCAGACACAAGCTAATGCTGCTGCTAACGCTCTCTGAACACTGAACTCCAACACAAGCTAGCGCTGCTGCTAACGCTGCTGCTAACACTGAGCTCCGAAACAAGCTAACGCTGCTGCTAACGCCCCCTGAACACTGAACTCCAACACAAGCTAGCGCTGCTGCTAACGCTGCTGCTAACAGTGAGCTCCGACACAAGCTACGTTACGTGTGCGTGTGTTAAGGGCTCAGTCACAAACATGTTTACAGCTCTGACTGTGCTGGTTACTTAGGCTGTGTGTGTATGTGTATGTGTATGTGTATGTGTATGTGTATGTGTATGTGTATGTGTATGTGTATGTGTATGTGTATGTGCTTGTGTGTGAGAGAGAGAGAGCATGTGTGTGTGTGTGTGTGTGGTCCACAGTTGGGATTCAGGTTGAGCAACAATTCCTGCACCTCATCAGTTTATTCTAGGAAACACATACCATATAAATAATTAGCTTTTACATTGAATAAGTTGTATGTGTGTGTGTGTGCTAGTGTGTGTGTGTGCTAGTGTGTGAGTGCCACATCAAGAGAAGAGGAAGGCTACAAGTATCCCATGACTGCACGCTCATCATGTGGATTGTGTGTGTGTGTGTGCGTGTGTATGCGTGTGTGTGTGTGTGTGTGTGTGTGTTAGAGATGCGCGGTTGGCGGTTGCACCCGCGGACTCCGCGGTTAAACCGCGGATCAGGCGGGTGACGTGACAAAAAATAATATTTTAATTAAATTCGGGCGGGTGGCGGTTTACCCAACGAAATTCAAAATATCTACACATTGTTAAATGTCGTTACCTACATCCAAGCACATTTTTAAATAATCAAATTTTCATCAGGCAGTAAATTGGCCTAGTTCAGTGTATGCATACAAAGCAAACAAAGGAAGCAAAAAAGTTCAAATTAAGTGACGATCCCTATCATGTCGCGTCTCTTTGCAACGCCGCAAACCTGCAAGCTATGAGTCAGCTGTCAGTATTGGAATAAGCCTTAACGTGTCGTAGATGAAACTGCCTGGGCTATTTTGTTTCGTTAGGCTATTAGTTATATTTTAAAACAGCCAGTCATTGTAGCCTACCACTCGTGGAATAAGGAATTTCAAAGAGATGATGGAGTGATTTGACTCAGAAGTGACATTGGGCATTGGCAGCGCCAGATGTTCAGAACAAGTTAAACTTCTAGCTCAGTAACATCACCAGCTAAGAAAGAAGGTAAGAAAAATAGTCGGAAAACTTTGATTTGCAAGGCAAGCAGGCAAGTGTTGGGGTTGTTACAGTATAAAGCCTACAATGCGGTGAAATTTCGGAATTAGGCTAACAGACTCGGCGTTTCCTTCTAAACTAAAAACAAGGCTATATTACCATATTAAAATGGTGTACCAAATTGCGTTTTATTACAATGATAAAAAAGTGTAGGCCTACTAGCCTATGGTAAGGTCAGGTTTGCCGATGTGCTTGGCTATTTTAAAGTTTCTCCCTGTGCATCGATTGGAGACAGACGTCACTTCACTGATAATATTCTGGGGATAGGCTACAACATAGCCAATAGGCTTTCATACTAGGGGCTTTATCCTTTAAATATCTTTGCGGCATTGGATCAGTCAAGTCCTTTCAAGAACAGGCAAGAACTTTCTAGCCTCGCGTCAGCAGCGCCTATACCTAAAAACAACAGGCGGATGGCGGGCGGGTGCGGTTTTGAAAATTGGTCAACAAAATTGGTGCGGATGGATAGCGGACGGATCATGCGTTTTGTGATGCGGTTGCGGATGAAATAATAGCCCATCCGCACATCTCTAGTGAGTGTGTATGTGTGTGTGTGTGTGTGTGTATGTGTGTATACAGTGCCAGTCAAAGGTTTGGACACACCTTCTCATTTTTTCTTTTTTTTTACTCAAGTTTTTTCTTTACTTTTATTATTTTCTACTTGGTAGATAACACTTTTTTTGTTTAGTATATCATTCCATATGTGTTCTTCTGTAGTTTAAATGTCTCCAGTATTAATCTTCAATGTAGAAAATAATAAAAGTAAAGAAAAAAAATAAAAGGTGTGTCCAAACTTTTGACTGATACTGTGTATGTGTATGTGTGTGTGTGTATGTTTGTGTGTGTGTATATATATGTGTATGTGTGTGTGTGTGTGTATATCTAACCTTCCTGTACGTCATTGTGACAGAAAACCACAGGAGAATGAGTCGCTGCCAGCAGTGACCTGAGAAAGAGGGGGGGGGGGGGGGGGGTAACAGGTGAGGGAGGGAGAGAGAGAGGGGGGATGGGGGGAGGGAGAGAGAAAGAGGGGGGGGGGGGGAGAGAGAGGGTGAAAAACAGAGAAGAGCTGAATCACATTTCAGGACCAACAGTCACAGATCAGCTCCATGAAAACACATAAACAACCCCCCCCCTCTCCCCACACACACACACACACACACACACACATGCACACCAGGATCATGTACACTGGTTACATGATGGGGAGAGCATGTGTGTGTGTGTGTGTGTGTTTATGTATGTGTGTTCGTGCGTGTGTGTGTGTGTGTGTGTGTGCGTGCGTGTGTGTAAGAGCATGTGTGTGTGTGAGTGAGAGAGAGAGCATGTGTGTGTGTGTGGTCCACAGTCGAGATTCAGGTTGAGCAACAATTCCTGCATATCATTAGTCATTATTCAAGGAAACACATACCATTAACAATGATAAAGCCTGGAACACACACATTCACACACTCTCACACACACACACACACACACACACACACTCACACTCACACACACACACACACACACACACACAGTCATATGTTCACACACACACACACACACACACACACACACACACACACACACACACACACACACACTCACACACTCTCTACCCTAGCCTTTCACCTACAAAGTCAAAGTGTATGTACAGTATGTGTGTGTGTGTGTGTGTGAAAGAGTGGGGGAGTATGTGTATGTGTGTGTGTGTGTGTGTGTGTGTGTGTGTGTGTGTGTATGCGACAAAGTGTGTGTAGGC
>NC_137909.1:32205591-32210591 GCF_963457725.1 Sprattus sprattus
TACAATTGTTAGAATCCGAGGGTCTCGCATGTTAGAGGTCTTAAACATTTCCTCATTTCTTGGCTACATGCCCCTGTTGTTGTCAGGTCATTCTACATTTCGTCCAACAGCCTTCAGGAAATGCCATCGTGTGGTTCCTCTGCTGTTGAACATTAGGGATCGCTATTGGTCAAACCTAGTTGTCCCGCCCTTTAAGCGTTCTAAATATTGAATAGCTCCTGGTGTGCAATGCATTATGGGTAATGTAGTTTCTATTAATCGGCGTAATTTATCCAGATCAGTGTGTTTGTCTATTTGAGGTTAAAATGCACAGCTAATAAATTCAATAAACGTCAGGAAGGCTAAATGACAGAGAAACGCTAAAAATACGCCTAGGTTACATAACAAATGGCTTATAAGAAACTTTGAATAATTCACAATGACAAAGAAGGCTTTGTTCCCAATGATTAGCCTATGACAACCTTAATGTCGTAACTCATAGTCACCATTAAAACATATCCTTGATGATCATCCAGCCATAGGATTTTTCACACATCTGATGAAATCCATCAGACAAACTAGCCTACCGGATTATAAAACCTCTACCAGAGGTGTTATAAACTATGGCAAACTGCCTTTGAGAACTGAGTGGAAATGATCAGATATGCTTATAGATTGGTCTTAAACTAAAGAACCGGACAGTTATTTGAAGAATAGCCTATAGGCTAGTTTTATCTGGCTATAGATGAGGCTTGTCGCAGATGTTTATTGGCATTAACTCCTTAGCTGTACGACCTGCATAACCCTGAGTTAGATTAAATGTGTTTCGAGAGCAAATAGCATCGGCAACAGGTTATCTCACTGACTCGGTGGATGGGTTGGTCTGACCCTGTACCGGCACACAGTGTTCCCGGAGAGAGGGCCTGTCCTTACGGAGTCTGACCACAGGTGGCGTGGCGCGCCCTGGCGTGGTTCACGGGTGGGTTTCAGCACCACCAGCAGGGAACAGCTCCGCAGGATCCCACAGGTCGCTCCGGATTTACATTTAGTAATTTAGTCATTTAGCAGAAGCTTTTTCCCAAAGAGACGTACAAGGGAGAGAACAGTCAAGCTTTTTTATATGGATTTTAACATGTTTTATGTGTTTGTTTGATTCCCATTCCTGTTGTCCCTTTTATTCACTTCATAGTCCTGCTGCTATGCCACCTGAATTCCCCTAACGGGATTAATAAAAGTATCTTATCTTAAGCTAAGAGCAATACAACCTGGTGTAACAATAAATACTGCTTTTTTCTTTTCTTTTCTTTTTAAGAAATAGAAAACGACATAGAAAGAAAAAGAAGTGCGGGACTGTCACTGCCTAAGTGCAAGTTAAGCATTAGTCAAGGTGTCAGTTAGAAAGGGAGGTGCTCTCTGACGAGTTGGGTCTTCAAGAGCTTCTTAAAGGTAGAGAGGGACGCCCCTGCTCTGGAATGGGTGGGAGGCGGGCTCCAGTTCTCTTAACTCCCATGAGGACAAACGCCGGAAAGCTGCAGTGATTCCTACCGTCCTAACCCCGTCTATAACTGCCTTGACCAATCCCTTGTCAGAACAATGACATCAGAACAAATAGATCACGATGAGTGCTCACCAGATGCCAAATTAACATAGGGAATGAATAGCACACGTGAGGCTAGCCCTAGCCAACGAATTAAATGACGGCGCAGAGACGTGTTCTATTTCTTCTTCCTATAGGCTATCGTTGGTGAAGAAAATGGCTTTTTCGGATAATAACACACACTGCTGAAGTCATTAGCAGATTCCTGCTGTATTGGAAGAAAGCGGGAGTGTGAGAGAGAAAGGCTGGGAGGGAGTCTATCCGTTGATGCATTGGCTATCTGCAGTCAGTGCTTTCCCCCTCCGCTTCGCTCTGTCGCTTCAACTCAGCACTCACACTCAGCATCGCGTTGCTGCCGCAAACCTTATACGCAGCGTCCGGAGCGACTGAGCTCGGAGTGTGAACGACCGCCCCTCCCTCGCCCGCCACCCCCTTCCCAGAACGCATCGACGCTACGTCTGCCGCCTCCCACCACGCTCGCTGGAAGTCGCGTCAAGCTGCTGACATCTAGCAAAGAGTCGCCTGGGTTCTGCAGGTGTACAGCAGGGCGTCTTACCGCGCCCCCCCGCCGCCCCCCGAGGAGAAAGCTTCCGCTCATATTGATATCGTTTTTATTTTTTAATAGACGTTATTATCTGTGTGTGTGTGTTCTTTCGACATTACCCCTGCCGCCGAGGACCGTGAGGTTTGATTTGATGCTGCTGAGTCGGCGAATCTGATCAGGAGGTCGCGCGGCTGCTGGAGAGCATCTGCATTGTGGCGGAAGCGAGCGGGCGGACTTTACAGACACACAAACACACTCAAACACATTTACACTCACACACACACACACACGTCTCTTTCGTCTGCATCCTCCACCGCCGACCGACTGTGAATGGGCCTCTAGTTGACCGCATTTGCAGTCGCTTTTTTGGAAGAGTCCTTTCTGGAAGAAGATGGCGGACCGGGCAGAGATGTTCTCCCTCTCCACCTTCCACTCACTCTCGCCTCCGGGCTGCAGGTAAGAGTGTGTGTGTGTGTGTGTGTGTGTGTCACCACGAAGGGCGGCTATGGGAGCGAACTGCCGCGGGGGTGGGATGGGGTGTTGGTAGGGGGACACTGTCAGCAGTCCTCATCCAGACGGACATGTCAGTTCTGTGTTTGCGTCTCTACACAGAGACGGCGAAACTTCATTAAAAATCCCAGTGCCATCATCGGTGCGCAATGCTGCGCTATAGATGATGCTGAAACTGCGCCGTGTGTATCCTGTAGCGTGAGCTAGATGATGCTGATGCTGTGGCTGTGTTGTGGTGCGGGCTTTGTGACTGTATAACCGCTGTAGTAATGGCTGTGAGCCGGTGGATGGTTTACCCCTGGTTGGTATAATGTAATTTAAAACAAGCTCTGTAACTGATTGCCTTCCTTCCTAAAGCCATCGTGTGTTTTGCCTGGTGCGCTCGCGCTTTCTCTGTGATTCAATTACCTCACTAGGCCCACGCCCTGTTGGGAAAACATGTCCTGTTGATTCGTGTGTGTGTGTGTGTGTGTGTTTGTGTCCTGTTGATGCTCGGATACGGCGGATGAATCACCGCTATGGTGCCATACATTACCTCGTAGAAAGCAGGACTATTCTCACATGAAAATCTCTCTGGCTTAGTCTATGGGAGATGCCGTTCATTCGTAAACTCTTAGGATTGTGGCTCTCGGTGTGAGATCAATAGACTCTCTCAAATAGGACCAAAATATTTGGTTTTAAGGACGCAGTACATTACCATACAGCTACAACAAAAACAGCCACTATAAATTAATTTAAGCGTAACTGAAGCGTAACGGCCGTCGCGGCTTCACTGTTTCCCATACTCGGCACAAGAGACAACAATGATCGGCCATTTTTTTTTCGTGTTATTGTTTTGATATCAAATCCGTTTTAGCGACATTAGCGATCACATTGAGCCCAATCCCAAGACAGTGGAGATACTCTTTCTGAAAAGATTGTTTATGACTTCTTTGCCTTACAGCATTTATCACAGACAATGTTTCTCACAGGTAAGACACTGTGGCTTGGTAGGAGAAAGGTGATGCATCTTGACAGCAAACCAAATTTCCTGAAAGCTCTTTACTCTGTATAAGTGTGTGTGTGTGTGTGTGTGTGTGTGTGTGTGTGCGTTCTCGTATGAAGGTCTGTGTGACCCCATATCCCTGACACCCAAAGTGAAGGAGCTTTAATCCCATCCACATCATCATCATCCTCATCATCCTCACATGGAGAGCTCTGCCCTGCTGCTCCTGCAGACGTCCCCCTCCCCACCCCCCAGTCAATAACATTACCCCCCCCCCCCCACACACACACACACACACACACACACACCACTCTCATCTAAATAAATCTCCCTCTGACCTTGGGTTGGGGACTGCTAGGCCTTCTCATGTGACAGTAGCGTGAGACTCCACACACACTAATCAGTGCCACGAGCGTGAGGCTCCACACACACTCATCAGGGCTAGGGAGGTGATGGTCCACACACACTCATCAGGGCTAAGGAGGTGATGGCTCCACACACACTCATCAGGGCTAGGGAGGTGATGGTCCACACACACTCATCAGGACTAAGGAGGTCCCAGGCATGATGGCAGCGGGTGAGTGGGAGTAAGGAGCTCACAGCTTTAGGAGGTGTAGTGTATCACGTTTACTGACGGCCATAAGGGCTTTAGGAGGTGGAGTGTTACACGTTAACTGACGGCCATAAGGGCTTTAGGAGGTGGAGGCTTTAGGAGGTGTAGGCTTTAGGAGGTGGAGTGTTACACGTTAACTGACGGCCATAAGGGCTTTAGGAGGTGGAGGCTTTAGGAGGTGGAGGCTTTAGGAGGTGTTGGCTTTAGGAGGTGGAGTGTTACACGTTTACTGACGGCCATAAGGGCTTTAGGAGGTGGAGGCTTTAGGAGGTGTAGGCTTTAGGAGGTGGAGTGTTACACGTTAACTGACGGCCATAAGGGCTTTAGGAGGTGGAGGCTTTAGGAGGTGGAGTGTTACACGTTTACTGACGGCCATAAGGGCTTTAGGAGGTGTAGGCTTTAGGAGGTGGAGGCTTTAGGAGGTGTTGGCTTTAGGAGGTGGAGTGTTACACGTTTACTGACGGCCATAAGGGCTTTAGGAGGTGGAGGCTTTAGGAGGTGGAGGCTTTAGGAGGTGGAGTGTTACATGTTTACTGACGGCCATAAGGGCTTTAGGAGGTGGAGGCTTTAGGAGGTGGAGTGTTACATGTTTACTGACGGCCATAAGGGCTTTAGGAGGTGGAGGCTTTAGGAGGTGTAGGCTTTAGGAGGTGGAGGCTTTAGGAGGTGTAGGCTTTAGGAGGTGGAGTGTTACACGTTAACTGACGGCCAGGAGGGCTTAAGGAGGGCAAGTGTTACATGTTTACTGACGGCCATAAGGGCTCCTTTCTCT
>NC_137909.1:32218091-32233091 GCF_963457725.1 Sprattus sprattus
GTCTGTGTGTGTGGAGGTGGTCATGGAGATGATCTCCATCACACAGGGTCATAGTACAGTAGTACTGCTGTGATGACCTCTGAGGTCTGTGTGTGTGTGTGTGGAGATGTTCTCCATCACACAGGGTCATAGTACAGTAGTACTGCTGTGATGACCTCTGAGTTCTGTGTGTGTGTGTGGAGGTCGTCATGGAGATGGCAGCAGAGGTGGAGAGGAGGTAAACCCCCGACAAGTCTCAAGGGGTTCCTGATAATGAGGTGACATCATCTCTCCCCCCCTCCATCTGACAGCTGTGCCAGGGCCCCGGCCGCATCCCTGCCTCACGTCTCCATGGCAACAGAGGGGGGGATGCAGGTGGTTCCCCTGGAGACGAGAGATGGTTTTCACTTGTGGTGTGTCTGGGTCCCAGGTGAACCTGTCCTGGGACAAACACACACACACACACACACACACACACACACACACACAGACACACACGTACACACTGAAATACACACACTCAACAATAAACACACCCTCATCCAGCTCAACTAATATAATCCGCTTTAGTAACAACTGTTTGCTCCAGGTGCTCCAAAGGAAATGCTTCAGATGTTCTTCATACACTGATCAGCCTTGTAGAACCTGATAATGTAATAATTTCCCGATAATGTAATAACTCCCGATAATGTAATACAAATTCCTTCATAAGTCCCTAAAACATGTAATAAAACCTGATAATGTAATAATACCCCGATAATGTAATAAAGTGCATTTCCCAATAATTTTGCAGAACCTGATAATGTAATAATTACCTGATATTGTAATAACTTTGGTTGGTGCTGTAGCATCAGGTCTCCAGTTTCAGAGGTCCAAACAGTTAAGCTGTCCAGAGACCTGCTGCTTCACTATGAGCAGATACAGTATATATTTTATATGATTGCGAATGCACAATTTTTACAATGGTGAAAGGGATATTCAGTGGTAATCAACTTATAGAGAAAAAATAAGAACATTTTGGAATGTTATAGACCGGCAGCTAATGGGCACAAACTGTACCAGGCCAATCAAATCGTCTTTTGTCATTCGTCAGTCGCTTGGATTGGTTGTAGCGCCATTCCTATTGCGTGGCATTGCGTGCAGAGGCAACTTAACAGACAACCGTTAATCCCGCCCACACTGAAAATCGTGTTGTGCCAGACCCTTGTACAGCTTCTTGCTGTACAGGTTTGGCTTGCGAGGCTAAAGGCCTATACCATTGGGTTCAAAATATGAGCAAAACAATAGTGGGTGGTTGTCTACGCAGCATCACTACTTGGTCTGAATAACTGGTGTCCCAACATTTCAGCACTGACCAAAGTTTTTACAATATCAGGAATTTATTACATTATCAGGTTCTGCAAAATTGAGGCTAACCTGATAATGTAATAACTTCCAATTAATGTAACATTTTATTACATTATTGGTATGGCGATTGTTACATTATTGGGAAATGCACTTTATTACATTATTGGGATATTATTACATTATCAGGTTTTATTACATCTTTTAGGGACTTATGAGGGATTTTTTATTACATTATCAGGGTTATTACGTTATCAGGAAATTATTACATTATCAGGTTCTACAAGCCTCCCTCTCTCTCTCTCTCTCTCTCTCTCTCTCTCTCTTTCTCTTTCTCTCTCTCTCTCTCTCTCTCTGCAACAACTTCAGCAGGGAGTCTTTGTAGTAATAGTGTGTGTGTGTGCCTGTACAAGTGTGTGTGTGTGTGTACAAGTGTGTGTGTGTGTGTGTGTGTGTGTGTGCCTGTACAAGTGTGTGTGTGTGTGTGTACAAGTGTGTGTGTGTGTGTGTACAAGTGTGTGTGTGTGTGTGTGTGTGTGTACAAGTGTGTGTGTGTGTGTGTGTACAAGTGTCTGTGTACAAGTGTGTATGTGTGTGTGTGTACAAGTGTGTGTGTGGGGGTCGATCAGTATATTTGGTCTGATGGTGGGCAGTAAGTGTGCCCCCTGGGGGGTTGGTTATTGTATTATTCATGTTCCCAGGCTATTATGGCCTCATGGTTCCGAGGGGCCTCCATGTAACTGATACAGCGTGACATCTGACCTCTACTCTCTGATTCTGTTCCGTCTCGTTTACCCCTTTAAGAGAGTCTCTCTCGCACAGAGACAAAGAGGCCGAGAGACAGAGAGAACCGCTTTATATTATTGGTTTATTGAACACATCATGCATTAGAACATCCAGTGATAGACATCCAATGAGAGTCGCTTGTGGAACATCCTCAGACTGGAAAGGAAACCAGAGAGGCTGTCATGTTCCAACCCCTCTGCCTCATGTTCTAAAAGAGAGGCTTCATGTGTTCTAACCCCTCTGCTTCATGTTCTAAAAGAGAGGCTGTCATGTTCCAACCCCTCTGCTTCATGTTCTAAAAGAGAGGCTGTCATGTTCCAACCCCTCTGCTTCATGTTCTAAAAGAGAGGCTGTCATGTTCCAACCCCTCTGCTTCATGTTCTAAAAGAGAGGCTTCATGTGTTCCAACCCCTCTGCCTCATGTTCTAAAAGAGAGGCTTCATGTGTTCCAACCCCTCTGCTTCATGTTCTAAAAGAGAGGCTGTCATGTTCCAACCCCTCTGCTTCATGTTCTAAAAGAGAGGCTTCATGTGTTCTAACCCCTCTGCCTCATGTTCTAAAAGAGAGGCTTCATGTGTTCCAACCCCTCTGCCTCATGTTCTAAAAGAGAGGCTTCATGTGTTCTAACCCCTCTGCCTCATGTTCTAAAAGAGAGGCTGCTCATGTTCCAACCCCTCTGCTTCATGTTCTAAAAGAGAGGCTTCATGTGTTCCAACCCCTCTGCCTCATGTTCTAAAAGAGAGGCTGCTCATGTTCCAACCCCTCTGCCTCATGTTCTAAAAGAGAGGCTGCTCATGTTCCAACCCCTCTGCTTCATGTTCTAAAAGAGAGGCTTCATGTGTTCCAACCCCTCTGCCTCATGTTCTAAAAGAGAGGCTTCATGTGTTCCAACCCCTCTGCCTCATGTTCTAAAAGAGAGGCTGCTCATGTTCCAACCCCTCTGCTTCATGTTCTAAAAGAGAGGCTGCCCATGTTTAAGGCCCTCTGCCTCTTATGTCTTCCTATACTCCGACAATGTCTTCCTCGGTTTCTTTGTTGCCTCTGCCATGATCTCCATACAGAGAATACTGCGCTAGCTTCCTCTGATATCAAGCAAATGGGTCTTATGTTGCGTGAGGTCACACACAAACACACACACACATACACACACACACACACACACTGAATCTCATTACTGAATCAAACATTTTGCATTCTGTTTCTAATAGGCTAATAGGTTTCTTATAGGCTGGTAAGGCTGCCACTTCAAGTGGAAACTATCAACACGTCAGAACTCTGCCAGTGGCACTCTGTCACACACTGGCACTCTGGCACTCTGTACATGCCCTGTATATATTCAGACATTGTGTGTGTGTGTGTGTGTGTGTGTGTGTGTGTGTGTGTGTGTGATTGCGTCTGTGTGGGAGTCTGAGAGAGAGATTGTGAGTGTGTGTGTGTGTGTGTGTGTGTGTGTGTGTGTGTGTGTGTGTGTGTGTTGTGGTGTCCATAGCTATGCCCTTTGCTCTATAACCTTTGTGTGACCTTTGAAACAGAGGTCCACAGAGTGACACTAAGCCCATGTGCTTCTGAATCCCTGAAATATTTCACGAATAATGTATCTGTCTGCCTGCCACCCACACACACACACACACACACACACACACACACACACACACACACACACACACACACACACACACACACACACACGTACACACACATACACACACAGACACAAGCTGAGTAATTACTGCGACTGTAGATGGCCCTTCAGTAGATAATCTCCTAGCTTCCATCTCTCTCTCTCTCTCTCTCTCCCCCTCTCTGTGTCTGCTGCTGTTCCCTCTCTGCTGAATGCTGAGTCTAATCAGAGCCTCATTGGCTGACGGTTTCCAGAAGCTCAGCATCTAGCTCCATTGCGGCAGCATCACTAAAGCTGCCCTGTTATGAAAGAGCCCATCTGACCCCCCTTATATCCGTCTCCACGGTCACGTGTGTGTGTGTGTGTGTGTGTGTGTGTGTGTGTGTGTGTGTGTGTGTGTGTGTGTGTGTGTGTGTGTGTGTTTGTGTGTGTGTGTGTGTGTGTGTGTGTGTGTGTGTGTGTGTGTGTGTTTGTGTGTGTGTGTGTGTGTGTGTGTGTGTGTGTGTGTGTGTGTGTGTGTGTGTGTGTGTGTGTGTGTGTGTGTGCTGGCTCCTGCCAGGGCTGGATGATGGCGAGGGAGACGCAGAGTAGATACTCCCTTACTTCATCAGAGTACTCCCTAACTCCGTCTGGGGCACACACACTTAAACTGCCTCCCAAGACAGCATGTTTTTTCCAATTTGAACAGATACTTTGCCTCTGGGCCTTTATGAAAGTTCCCTCATAAAAAAAATCAATGAAAAACAAATCTCTGATCCATTGGACAGCACCTTACAGTAAAGTACCGCTTAAGAATCTTCAGTAAAGTTCGGACATGGTAGTTAAGCTTCAATGAACTCTAGAACTTATTCAGGACAGATTTATTTATTTTTTCTCTTGAAAGAGGCCATAGCACTGTACGTACCATAGACATACAGTATATAGCTATATATATGTCTATGGTACGCATCCCTCTCTTCCTGTCTGGATTCACAGGTAACTCTGTGTCTCGAAATGGGATTTTCTCTCTGGGTCGAAAATCAGACACTACAGATGGGAGGCATCCCACAAGCTCGACAAGCTCAAGCTCTTTATTTATATAGCATCAAAAAAAATAGCATTGTCTCAAGGCGTTTAATTGATAAATGAGAACTGGGCTCTTTAATGTTTTAAATTGTTTCATTTCATAGTCATTTTATTTCACTGATCTTAGAAATCTGGTGCTTATGCTCTGAACTACTCCGTAGTTGGATGATTGGGTGGCTGATGGGATTTGTAGTTTCTGTTCAGCAAGGCCACTGAGCATAATCAAACAGCGTAGGCAAATCCAACACGGTTGTAGGCGCGGTCAAACACAGAGTAGTAGAGGCGCAGGAATACATCTCCCAGAATCCACATGGGCTGTCCACTCAGATCATTCATGTAGGTCTTGGTGATGTCAACAGAGCAGTATCCATTGCTTGGGTTAGACTAAGAGAACAGGCAACAGTCAGGTTAAGTTCACAGTTAAAGTTTATACTTTAATTTCATACTTTCAGTTCATACTTTAAACTCATACTTTCATACGTTCAGTTCATACTTTAAGTTCACACTTTATGTTTATACTTTCAGTTCATACTTTCAGTTCATACTTTAAGTTCATACTTTCAGTTCATACTTTAAGTTCATACTTTCAGTTGATTCGTTCAGTTCATACTTTATGTTTATACTTGAAGTTCTGACTTTAAGTTCATACTTTAAGTTCATACTTTAAGTCAGTTCTGACTTTCTGATATAACCAGAGAGAGGGAGAATTAACACATTGTGAGTCAAAAAGAGGATTGCAAATCAGTCTAAACTCACACACACACACACACTAACGCACACACACACACACACATACACACACACACACACACACACACACACACACACACACACACACACACACACACACACACACACACACACACACACACACACAGACACACACACCTGGCCAAGCCGAATCACCTGACTCAGAGCAAAGCTAAGGCTTGAGTGAATGCATCAGGTGCTCACCGTATCAATGTAGGCAGAAGGAGGCACGGGGAAGGAGGCTCCCCCAATGGTGAAGCTCACAGTGGGGAGGCTGTTGACCGTGTTGCAAGAGACGTAGTACTGTTGAGAGAGACAGAGAGAGAGACAGAGAGACAGAGAGAGAGAGACAGACAGAGACACAGACACAGACAGAGACACAGACACAGACACAGACACAGACACAGACACAGACACAGACACAGACACAGACACAGACACAGAGGAAGACAGACACTCTGTGGATGTGTATCTAAATCATTCAAAATGGGGAATAATGTATAACATTGTAGCAGAGAGATGAGACAGTGAGGTAGACTAGCAGCGACATGGGCAGTCAGATAATATGACCTCAACAAAGTCAGACAGACATACAGAGATAGGCAGACAGACAGGCAATCAGAGAAAGCAAGACAGACAAACAGAGATAGGCATACAGGCAAATAAACAGAGACAGACAGACACACAGAGACAGAGAGACAGACAGACAGACAGACAGACAGACAGACAGACAGACAGACAGACAGACAGACAGACAGACAGACAGAGGATAAACAGACAGACAGACAGGCAGGCAGGCAGACAGGCAGGCAGACAGACAGACAGACAGACAGACAGACAGACAGACAGAGGAGAAACAGTTTACTTGGCCATTAAAGGACTGTGCTCTGATGGCCTGCATCAGGTAGTTGAAGGCCTGGGCAGGGAGGGTGATCTGTGTTGTGCCCGTGTCCACCATAGTGGGGCAACCCTGCTGGCACCACCCCATCTCCTGGTTGTTGATCTGGAAGCTGAGCATCAGAATCAGAATCAGAACCAAAATCAGAATCAGAATCAGAATCAGGTTTTATTGGCCAAGTTAGTTTGCACAAACAAGGAATTTGACTTGGTTAACTGGCTCTCAATGTCCTTACACAAAATATGCATTACAACACAATACAAAAACAAACAGTGCAATGGTCTATAAAGTTTAAGAAAGTATATACAGGAGCTGTGAATTAGCATGGCACACATATTAGCACACATTCAGCTTAGCGGTGGACTGCGATTCAATAGAGTCACTGAATCACATGGCCTGTGGTATATTACAAAAATACCATTGGAATAGGTGCTGTGAAGTGATGATCATACACTATGAGTGTATCCTTCATCTATAAATATGTATTCTGATTGGAACCAATTTACCAAATTTGACTTGACCATTCGATCTTATGACTACACACACACACATCTCCCCTCATGACTACATACCCACATCTCCCCTCATGACAACATACACACACACACACCTCCCCTCATGACTACATACACACACATCTCCCCCCATGACTACATACACACACCTCCCATGACTACATAAACACACACACACCTCCCATGACTACATACACACATACCTCCCCCATGACTACATACACACACACACACACACCTCCCTGAGCTCTCGCCCTCCTCCCATAGAATAAAGGGCCGTTGCTGTTTACCCTTGAGTGTTGATCTGCCACCAGTTCTCCACGGTGACTGGGGTCCAGTAGACCTGGCTCCTCATCTTGCCGTAGTCGATTTCTCCGAAGGCGATCTCACTGCCCGTCTCCCCTCTGTCCAACAGAACAACGCATCAGACACAAGCAGCTCAAAACAACGCATCAGACACACCCAGCTCAGAACAGCGCATCAGACACACCCAGCTCAAAACAACGCATCAGGCACACACAGCTCCAGTCAGAGTCTGTCAGCTATGTGGGAGGGCAGTGGCATTGTATCCACAGAGGGGTTTGTGAGACCATTGGGAGAGAGGTAACCCAGGTCACAGAGGAGTTTGTAAGACCATTGGGAGAGAGGTAACCCAGGTCACAGAGGAGTTTGTAAGACCATTGGGAGAGAGGTAACCCAGGTCACAGAGGAGTTTGTGAGGGTTTGCTAGTTTTGGAACGGTTAGCACAGATGGCTTAAGCCTGAATGCACCCGAGAGCCACAGCTGACCCTAGACCAGGTCTGGCCTTGGGGATCAGCACCAGACCAGGTCCAGCTCTGTGCCTGAGTTGACTGACCCTCACACTAGGGGTAGGTGAAACACTGGCTGACGAAGCTGCTTGTGGTAGCAGCAGATTGGCGTGATTGTCAGAGGCTAGCAGTCTTGTGATAAATGGTATTAGATATACATTTACGTCACGCCACCGGGCAAAGGCAGACACTTTTGCCCAGAGGAACTTGAACCCAAGTAGAAAACAAGCCAGTGGCAGAGAGTGTGTGTGTGTGTGTGTGTGTGTGTGTGTGTGTGTGTGTGTGAGAGTGACAATGCCTCCTCAGTTTTAGCGTGCCTCAGTGGCGTAGCAGCAGTGCGTGTGTTTGCGTTGTGTGTACATACGGGGACAGCACGTGTGTTTGCGTTGTCTTGTGTGTACAAGTGGGAACAACATGTGTGTGTGTGTGTTTGTGTCGCCTCAGTGGCGTAGCAGCAGTGCGTGTGTGTTTGCGCTGTGTGTATATAAGGGGAACAGCACGTGTGTGTGTGTTTGTGTCGCCTGTTCATACGGGGACAGCACGTGTGTTTGCGTTGCGTTGTGTGTACAAACGGGAACAACACGTGTGTTTGCGTTGTGTTGTGTGAACATACAGGGACAGCACGTGTGTGTGTGTGTGTGTGTGTGTTTGTGTCACGTGTACATACGGAGGCAGCACGTGTGTTTGCGTTGTGTTGTGTCGTGTGTACTTACGGGGACAGCACGTGTGTGAGTGTGTGTGTCGCGTGTACATATGGGGACAGCACGTGTGTGTGTGTGTGTGTGTGTGTCGCGTGTACATACGGAGACAGCACGTGTGAGTGTGTGTGTTTGTGTGTGTCGCGTGTACATACGGGGACAGGTAGAAGCCGACGCAGTCGTATGACAGCAGACCCTCGCGCATCATGGTGTCCATGAAGGTGGGCTGCCCTCCGGCAGAGTTCTGAGGGTACCCCAGACCCACGATCCCGGCGAAGGGGGTCGGGGCCGTGCCCAGGGTGGCACTCAGACCGATCACCTGGTTGCCAACGGAGATGCCTCCCACCTGATGGAAAAAAACAACAATGTCAACAATTTGTTTTTTGTTTCTTTTAACCATGGATACATTTGGAGTACATCTACAGGCACTCTGAGATTCCTTTGAATGAAAAGTGCTTTAAAAATAAAATGAATTGTTATTATTATTATTATCTTTTAATACACTGATTAAAAAAATCAGACAGACAAAATCAATCCCACTTCAATTTTTTTTACAGACTGTCAGTGTGTGAACTAAAATGTCATCGATTCATATATATTTTGTATGGATTTATGTATTTTTCAAAATATATAAAGAAAAAGGAAAGAAACAATTATTCTAACTGCCATGTTGAGGATATAATGGCAGAAAATCTTAATCAAAAGGTTGATTAAGCGCTGAAGGCTTACGCTGACGGTGTCGTATCCGAGGTACGCCGTCATCCCCCCCGCGCCGTACTGGAGGTTAAACGTCTTTCTGGGGTTGGTCCACTGGAAGCTCGAGGAGGACTGGGGGTTAAACTTCCTGTGGACATCTGGACACACACACACACACACGCACATACACACACACACACACACACATACGCACACACACACACACACACACACGCACATACAAACACACGCACAAAGACACACAGACACAGACACACACACACACACACACACACACACACGCACATACACACACACACACACACACGCACATACAAACACACACACACAGACACACAGACACAGACACACACACACACACACACACGCACATACAAACACACGCACACAGACACACAGACACAGACACACACACACACACACACACACACACACACACACACACACACACATACACACAAGCACAGGAAATGGCACATGAGTATCTCCACGCGGTTGGCACGTGACACTGCATGGAGCCAAGCCCTCACCCAAAGGCCACGGGCACACGGGCACCAACCACACAGTCAAAGCACTTACTGCAGGCCTAAGAGCAGCACACGGGCACACGGGCACACGTTTAGGGCACTTACTGCAGGCCTAAGAGCAGCACACGGGCACACGGGCACACGTTTAGGGCACTTACTGCAGGCCTAAGAGCAGCACACGGGCACACGTTTAGGGCACTTACTGCAGGCCTGGGAGTTGCAGTACACGGAGTCCACCCACAGGTTGGAAGAGCCGGTGTCGAAGAGAACCGGGACGGACTGGGGAGGAGTGCCAACGCTGATCACACCGTAATAGAAGCCCTGTAACACAGAGGGAGAGAGCAGACCTTAGGACAGATGATGAGAGCAGAGAGACCAGTGACATACAGTATGAGTAGACACTTACAGTATATTAACCTTAAAGAGACCAAAGACATACAGAATATTTACTTAACCAATGACATGCAGTATTTGTTTTTGACAGGTTTTTATTTTTTCACTGATAGCTGTATCTTATTAAAGGTGTAGCTTATGAAAGCTATCATAAATAACAGGAGTAGTTTATATAATCTGTCGTGTATAAAAGGTGAAGTTTGTGAAAGGATGAGGTTGTGAAAGGATGAGGTTGTGAAAGGATGAGGTTACGAAAGGATGAGGTTGTGAAAGGATGAGGTTATGAAAGGTGTAGTTTATATAATCTGTCGTGTATGAAGGCTGTCGTGTATGAAAGGTGAAGTTTGTGAAAGGATGAGGTTGTGAAAGGATGAGTTAACTCACTTGATAGAGGAGGGACTCTGCGGTGACCCCAGAGGCTGCCAGGACCTCAGGAGGCTGGAACTTGAGACCGGGGTCGACGTAGGGGAGCTCCACACCCTGCTCCCTCAAAGACTGCCTCATGGACTTACCCTTCATCAGGGGCACCCTACACACACACACACACACACACACACACACACACACACACACACACACACACACACACACACACACACACACACACACACCACACACACACACACACCGTTAGAGTTAGGAGATGGGACTTAGCAACATCAGGGGCACCCTGATTATTAGCAGAACATTATGAATCCATTTTGATCTACTGTGCTGTGCATATGGACATGATGACACCGCAACAGATCATTATGAATCCATAGTGATCTACTGTGCTTTGCATATGGACATGATGACACCGCAACAGATCATTATGAATCCATTTTGATCTACTGTGCTGTGCATATGGACATGATGACACCGCAACAGATCATTATGAATCCATAGTGATCTACTGTGCTGTGCATATGGACATGATGACACCGCAACAGATCATTAATCCATAGTGATCTACTGTGCTGTGCATATGGACATGATGACACCGCAACAGATCATTATGAATCCATAGTGATCTACTGTGCTGTGCATATGGACATGATGACACCGCAACAGATCATTAATCCATAGTGATCTACTGTGCTGTGCATATGGACATGATGACACCGCAACAGATCATTATGAATCCATAGTGATCTACTGTGCTGTGCATATGGACATGATGACACCGCAACAGATCATTAATCCATAGTGATCTACTGTGCTGTGCATATGGACATGATGACACCGCAACAGATCATTAATCCATAGTGATCTACTGTGCTGTGCATATGGACATGATGACACCGCAACAGATCATTAATCCATAGTGATCTACTGTGCTGTGCATATGGACATGATGACACCGCAACAGATCATTAATCCATAGTGATCTACTGTGCTGTGCATATGGACATGATGACACCGCAACAGAGGCCGTGTTACATAGAGCAGCCTTTCTCAAACTTCTTTGTCCTCATAAAGAAATATTTATGGAGAAAATATTGACATGCTTTTCATAAAACTCCATTTGAAGAACACAGTGTTTGAATGTGGGAAGACACAACCCCAGCCTTTGTGCAGTAAACAGCGGAGTAGATAGGTATATGGCCTCTATAAAGATTATTACTGTATGGAATTTTAAACAGGGATAATAGTGTGGAGTCTAAATGGCTCTCATTCGCGCTGGAATACGGGAATAAATACTCAAATCTGACTAAATAAACTGCTCAGTGCTAAAACAAGGACACACACACACACACACACACACACACACACGCACACACACACACACACACACACACACACACACACACACACACACACACACACACACACACACACACACTACATCCCTCCTACACATGCAGTCCCTCTGTGTTTGATGACACCTCATTAGCAAGTATATTTTCCTGATCGCTAAAACCTTTTTTTTCTTCAGCCTACCTGTCAGTCAGCGGTTCCATGAATCTGTTCAGTTATCCGGCGAGTGACATAAGCCCAAAGCATAATTTGACTTTAGCAGTGACAGAAGCACAGAGCATAATCTGACTTCAGCAGTGACAGAAGCACAGAGCATAATCTGACTTTAACAGTGGAGCGGCTCTGCGGAGTCTGTCCTCGGCCCATAGTTTGAGAAAAGCCGACATAGAGCGACACTCAAAGAGTAAAAGACTTACTTGATGGCCTCAGACATGACGGCCAAAGCCAGGACGATGATCAAACTCTTCATGGCGGCTCTTCTCTCTCTCTGCTCCTAAACACAGGAGCTGCTGAGAGAGGGGGCTCTTATACCCAAGCCGCAACGTTCGTTCATCCTCCCTCACCTTTCCACAACTTTCCATTCATGGAGAACTTTCCATTCATAAGTGTGTGTGTGTGTGTGTGTGTGTGTGTGTGTGTGTGTGTGTGTGTAGTTGTAGGTTTCATATCATAACAAGTTTATCGGGTCTGATTATACTTAACAGTTCAAACTCTCCTTCAGTCTGATAAAATGGACCATCAAGGTCACAACTGCAACAACACTAATGTGAGTCTAATCCGAGCTCAGATAAAAGATACAAAATAAAAGATTAAATATTTATTTATAGTCTCACTACTGAATTACTTTACAAACTCAGACCTCTAGATGGTTCTTACTTTAATGGTTACCAAGGTCACAGGGATGACATCCATCTATGTTTACCAAAGTCACGGGGAGGACATCAATCAATGGTTACCAAGGTTACAGGGATGACATCCATCTATGTTTACCAAGGTCACGGGGAGGACATCAATCAATGGTTACCAAGGTTACAGGGATGACATCCATCCATGGTTACCAAGGTTACAGAGAGGACATCCATCCATGGTTACCAAGGTTGCAGGGAGGACATCCATCCATACGGTCATTCAGAGGAATGTAGATCTTGGATATGGGGGAGCGTGCCTATGTTCCCACAGCCCAATGTTCTCACATTTCTAGATTTTTCTGAAAATCAAACCCTATGGACCCTTACCTTTTGCATAGGTCTGTGGGAACATAGGGCCTAATTTTCAAAATTGTCAGTGAAAAAAAATCCTTAGAAATGTGGGAACATAGGGCTGACCCCGGATAGGGGACCCGGCGTGTAGAAAAGACACATCCTTGAGTGGCTCCTTGAACTATCCAGTCAAAGTAACATATGGCTTATACCATTCACCTCAGCTATGAGTCATTTATAGAGGTTAGCCAGCTATGAGTAGTCTACAGGTTAGCCAGCTATGAGTAGTCTACAGTTTAGCCAGCTATGAGTAGTCTACAGGTTAGCCAGCTATGAGTAGTCTACAGGTTAGCCAGCTATGAGTAGTCTACAGGTTAGCCAGCTATGAGTAATGTATAGAGGTTAGCCAGCTATGAGTAGTCTAGGTTAGCCAGCTATGAGTAGTCTACAGGTTAGCCAGCTATGAGTAGTCTATAGAGAGGGGGTCTTCAACCTTTTTCAGCCCAAGCACCCCTTGGGACACTGAGCAGAGACCCCCACCCCCAAAATGTAGGTCTGATATTCATATCTTTTATTTGGAACTAAATGTCAGTCACACACACACACACACACACACACACACACACACACACACACACACACACACACACACACACACACACACTCAGTGTCCTCTCACTGATTGGGAATGACTGGGTAACACTGAAATGGCAGCAGACATAAAGGAAGCTCTGGTCAGTAATGGAGGAGGTTCAAATCTCTCCCCTACACATGTTTGAACAGAATTACACATCATCTGTAACACACAACTCGTTTCAATTTATTCAGTTTTTTATTGACATTTGTTCTCCCTTACCGTAAGCCATCACTCTGTAATCAGTTAGGGAGGGACAAAGAATTGAGTAACTTGAGAAGCTTAAGTATGGATTAAATATCTCTTACCTAGTGAGAGGCCTGACGTTTACAATTCATCACTCATGCCTTTGGCAACAAGATTCTCCCTATGAAGCATGCAGAGCGTCACACATGGCTCTTGCACCGTCTGTGCACATCGCGACACATTTTGGCCAGGGTGTATCATGTTCACGAAAAAAATTGCCTATCACTTTGACAATTGTCGTGTCCTAACGAACACACACGCGGTCCCAAATGAACAGAAGCTTGATTTACAGATGCTGGTTTCAATACGGTTTAATTGCACGTTCTCACAGCACAATTAGAGAAAGACAAAACCGATAGTATTTCTGCAGAGCTGAGTCCGCGGGCTCATATTTAAAAACATGAACAGACACTCCCATCTTCCTCATGAGTGGTTGAACTCCTCACCCAATGAAATGACCTCATCTACTCTGACTCCATCCAATCAGAAGGCTGTCTAATGACCCTCCCCTTCTTACTCATCTTACACGGTTGCTGTGTGTGTGTGTGTGACTAAAAACCCCTTAAACTAATTAAATGAATTGTTATACTTCTTCTTACTTACTTACTTAATTGTTACAATCCATCACAATCTCTAAACTTGTCGTACGTCCAGGCAGCTGCTTACAGAATATAAATTCCTCCTGCATCTCATTTTGGTCGACAAACCACAAAGAAAAACTTAAAGCCGAGCATCATTTGACATATTGGTGGATTAATCTAATAGTAGTGCACAATAATCTGCCTTCGGTAGTTTCTCGACTAGTTGTGACGTCACATCAGCTGCCAATTCATCCATAGGGCAGGCACTGGGATGCTTCCCAATCATTGCTTGCACATATCACTAGCTGCTGGCAATATTAAACTCTCCGCAGTTATGTATGGCTTTTTGTTCTGACCGACATGTAATGCAACTTGATAAGAGGCTTTTAAAGCTAGCTCACCAACTTTGGCTGATTGTCTCTTCAAGGTCTGCTGACCCTCAAAAGATTTGAAACAGGCTTGGAAATATTAAATGTTTTTTTTTCTTTCAAGTGAGC
>NC_137909.1:32238091-32253091 GCF_963457725.1 Sprattus sprattus
GGCGGCGGTCATGCCACCTGCGCCGTAGTGAAGGGTGAAAGACTTGCCAGCCCACTGGAAGCTGGAGGAGGACTGGGGGTTAAACTTCTGGTGGACGTCTGGATGCACACACACACACACACACACACACACAAAATATATGAAAGACGTGAATTAAGAGCACAAACCCCAATGGCAGACCACGTTTTTGCTGTGGTCGTTATAAAGAAATATCAGACCTCCCATGAAGACCTAAAATCATTTAAATGATTTGGCAGCATTCTGCAGATCATAATCTCTTGTGGTTTGGATCACACTTTACCTACACCTCACCTACACCTACACCTACACCTGACAAGTAGAGGACTGGAATAAGCGGCACAAATCGAACAGCAGTGCAACAGGGCCAGCCCCTGCTGCCTCACTGAACAGCACATCCAGCCAGACTGATGTCAGATCAGCACCAGGCTGACTCACTGAACAGCATGAGAGCTGTAGGTTATGAAAACTTATAAAAGATTATGAAATGTGTAGTTTGAGAAAATATGAGTTTGTGAAAGGTTTAGTTTGTGAAAATATGAGTTTGTGAAAGGTTTAGTTTTTGAAATGTGTAGCTTGTGAAAGGAAGGTGTAGATTGTGAAAGGTATAGTTTCTGAGACCAGACTGATGTCAGATCAGCACCAGGCTGCCTCACTGAACAGCACATCCAGCCAGACTGATGTCAGATCAGCACCAGGCTGCCTCACTGAACAGCACATCCAGCCAGACTGATGTCAGATCAGCACCAGGCTGTCAGCTCAGGGCTAGACCCATGGCAGAGCCAGCTGTACTGAGGGGACTTAAGCCTAGTCTATACTTATGTCGCTGACACTTGAAACGGCATAATAGCCGGCACCCTGGCCCGTTGTAACTACGTTACGCCACTGTGACGACATCAGCGGCAGTAGAAATATCTCCATGTAGCCGACACGTCAAAGCGACTGTTTAAAAGTGTCGTCAATGACGTAATTTATGTTGGCGACCTTTTCTAAAATGTCGGCGACTTAAGTATAAATTGGGCTTAACTCACTGCAGGCCTGAGAGTTGCAGTACACAGAGTCCACCCACAGGTTGTGGCTATCAGCACACGGACACACACAAACATACGCACATACGCACACACACCCACACAAACACACACATACACACACACACATACACACACACACATACGCACACACACACGGACACACACACACACACACACATACACTGTACACACACAAACATACGCACATACGCACACACACCCACACAAACACACACATACACACACACACACACATACACACACACACATACGCACACACACACATACACACACACACACACACACACACACACACACACACACACACACACACACATACACCACATACACACACTATCAGCACGCAGGCTCACGGGCACACAGGCACACGTTTAGGGCACTTACTGCAGGCCTGAGAGTTGCAGTACACAGAGTCCACCCACAGGTTGGAGGAGCCGGTGTCGAAGAGCACCTGGACGGACTGGGGAGGGGTGCCGATGGAGATGGTTCCGTAATAGTAGCCCTGTAACAGAGGGGTTGATGGGAATTGTGGTTTAAGAGAGTTATAGGTCATGAGTTCTGCAGTTCATGGAAGCTGTAGTTCATGAGAGCTGTAGGTTATGAAAACTTATAAAAGATTATGAAGTGTGTAGTTTGAGAAAATATGAGTTTGTGAAAGGTTTAGTTTGTGAAAATATGAGTTTGTGAAAGGTTTAGTTTTTGAAATGTGTAGTTTGTGAAAGGATGAGTTTGAGAAAGGAAGGTGTAGATTGTGAAAGGTATAGTTTCTGAGAGGTGTATTTGTGAGAGGATGAGTTTGTGAAAGGTGTAGTTTGTTAAAGGATTAGTTTGTGTCGTATTTGTTGACTCACCTCATAGAGGAGGGACTCTGCGGTGGCTCCATAAGCAGCCTGGACCTCAGGAGTCTGGAACTTAAGACCGGGGTCGACGTAGGGGAGCTCCACACCCTGCTCCCTCATAGACTGCCTCATGGACTTACCCTTGTTCAGGGGCACCCTGGAAGAGACATTAGAGTTAGGATAAGGGAGGAGCTTTCACCTGGTAGCAGGAGCTCTTAGGACAGTTAGGATCATCAGAGATCAGGACAGTTACGAACATCAGGACAGTTAGGAAAGTCAAGAGATCAGGACAGTTAGGATCATCAGAGATCAGGACAGTTAGGAACATCAGGACAGTTAGGAAAGTCAAGAGATCAGGACAGTTAGGAACATCAGGACAGTTAGGAACATGAGAGATCAGGACAGTTAGGAACAGTTAGGGACAGTTAGGAACATCAGGACAGTTAGGAACATGAGAGATCAGGAGAGTTAGGAACAGTTAGGGACAGTTAGGAACATCAGGACAGTTAGGAACATGAGAGATCAGGACAGTTAAGAACATCAGGACAGTTAGGAACATCAGGACAGTTAGGAACAGTTAGGGACAGTTAGGAACATCAGGACAGTTAGGAACACCAGAGATCTGGACAGTCTGAAAAGAAGAGATCAGAGAAGTTAATGTCAATTAATATCATCTTACTTGAGGGCCTGAGACGCAACGGCCAAAGCCAGTAGGACCACGATGCACTTCATTATGACTCTACTTCCTGTGCTAACCAACTCAACAGCTCCTGGGAGACTGGGTCTTATATACCCTCCCCAGAACCCTCTATCGCATCCAAATCACTTTGACCTCCCTTGTCGTCCGAGTTTCCATCTTACAGTTGCAGGTGTGTGTTTGTATGTGTGTATCTTTCTGCGTGTGTGTGTGTGTGTGTGTTTTAGAGTGAGAGTTTGTTCCTTTGGACTGTGTATCTTGCCTGATTACAGACAAGCCCTTGGATTCCTATATGTACATTTGTAGCTGCATCATGGGGGTTGTGAACACAAAGCCTATCAGCGCTGATAAAAGACGGCTGCACTCAGCATCAAGTCTGAGGGGAGAACTCCACAAGGTCAGACAGACAGACAGACAGACAGACAGACAGACAGAATACATAAATACATACATACTGTACATACATACACACACATGTGACATGTGCTCGAGTGTTCTCAAACAGCAAACTCTTCAGAAACAGGATATCACACAGCTTCGTCTGGATGTCATAGGGCTGTGTTCATGTGAAAGCGTATCCATCCACAATAATTCACTTATGTTTGTGTGTGTGTGTGTGTGTGTGTCCCCTCAGGCCAGCCCATGACATCAGTCTGGAGGAGTTTGATGATGAAGATCTGTCTGAGATCACAGATGACTGCGGCATTGGCCTAAACTACGACTCTGACCCCTATGAGAAGGTAAGCAGCCAATCACCATTTGCCGTCCTGTGAAGGACATGTGAAGGAGCCAATCACCATCTTCCATCGTGTGAAGGACAAGTTCAGCCTCTTCACATGAGTCATCTGGACTCCAGTGTAAAGTGTAGTTTAGTATCGTGTAGTTTAGTATCGTGTAGTTTAGTATCGTGTAGTTTAGTATATTGTAGGTTAATAAAGAGTAGTTTAGTATAGTGAAATTAAGTGTAGTGAAGTTTAATATAGTGAAGTTTCATATACTGTAGTTTAGTATTGCAGTTTAGTATTGCAGTTTAGTAAAGTGTAGTTTAGTATACTGTAGTTTAATATAGTTTGTAGTTAATTGTAGTGGAGTTTAGTATACTGTAGTTTAATGTAGTGTGTAGTTAATTATAGTGGAGTTTAGTATACTGTAGTTTAATGTAGTGTGTAGTTAATTATAGTGGAGTTTAGTATACTGTAGTTTAATGTAGTGTGTAGTTAATTATAGTGGAGTTTAGTATAGTGGAATTTAATATAGTGAAGTTTCGTATACTGTAGTTTAGTATAGTGAAGTGTAGTATAGTTTAAAATAGTGTGTAGTGTAGTGGAGTTTAGTATAGTGGAGTTTAGTAAAGTGTAGTTTAATATAGTGTAGTTTAGTAAAGAGTAGGTTAGTATAGTGTAGTTAGGTGAAGCGTAGTTTAGATTAGTGTAGTCTTGTGGTGTTGATCTGGCACTAGGGCGGTGTAGGAATAGGATTCTATGAGATTCCTTTTAAACCCGTGAACAATTCCTTTAGTTTAGAAGTTAAGGTTCAGTCAATACACACACACACACATACACACACACAAAAAAGCACATACACACACACACACACATACACACACACGCACACAAAAAAAAGCACATACACACACACACTCTTGCCACCTCAACAATTTGAATCACCTCAATGATGGAAAACCCTGATAAAAACCTTGATTACCTATTACATAAGCTTCTTTTTACAAACACAAGCTCATATGGACACATGCACTCTCACTTGCACTTTTTCTTTCCATCTCGCTCTACCTCTCTCTCTCTCACACACACACACACACACACACACACACACACACACACACACCCTCTGACCTGCCTTCACGAAAACACAGACACACACACACACACACACACAAATACTCTGACTAGCTTTCACACACACACACACACACACACACACACACACACATAGAAATGCAAATGTGTGTACACGCATACAGATGGCTGTTGGCTTCTGCTATGGTGTGTGATCGGCATCCTAATAGAGCTGGTTCCTGTGCATCTGAAGTGTGTGTGTGTGTGTGTGTGCATCTGAAGTGTGTGTGTGTAGGGGTGTGCATATACTCTGTTGTGTGATTGGCGTCACAATAGAGCTGTTTCCTTTGAGTCCTGTGGATCTGAAGTGTGTGTGCCTATGTGTGTGTGTGTATGCTCTGGTGTGTGATAGGCATCCTAATGGAACTGATTTCTGTGCATCTGAAGTGTGTGTGTGCGTATGTGTGTGTGCGTATGCTCTGGCGTGTGATTGGCAGTCCTGTGCATCTGAAGTGTCCTCAGCTTGGGCTGACGGTCCGATACTTCTGTGTGTGTGTTTGTTCGTATGTGTGTGTGTGTGTGCGCGTGCGCATGTGTGTGCTTGATGGCCAGCTCCTATAAATCACATGAAGTCACACTCATACTGCTTGCATCTTCACATGCAAATACAGCTTGTGTCATACAGCTTGTGTCTTCAAATGCAAACATGCACGCACACACACACTAAACACACACCAAACACACCCCCACACAGCTTGTGTCTTCAAATGTCTCTCGCACGCACACAGACACACACATTAAACACACACTAAACACACACTAAACACACACCAAACACACCCTGACACAGCTTGTGTGTTCATGGGCGAAAAACAGAGAGGAAAATAAGCCCCTTATAGATGAGATCTGGGGCAGGCATGATATCAGCCCCTCAGCAAACACACGCACACACTCTTTTCTGCGTCTGCTGTGTTACTTCCTATGCATGAGTGTGTGTGTGTGTACTTGTGTGTTTGTGTCTGTGTAGACTCCATATGTATTCATTTTGTTATAGCTGTCTCTCTCTCTCTTCCTGCTCTCTCTCTCTTGCAACTCGCTGTCGCTCTCTCTCAGCTGCTGGCTGTCTCTCTCTCTCTCTCTCTCTCTCTCTCTTGCAACTCGCTGTCGCTCTCTCTCAGCTGCTCGCTGTCTCTCTCTCTCTCTCTCTCTCTCTCTTGCAACTCGCTGTCTCTCTCTCTCAGCTGCTCGCTGTCTCTCTCTCTCTCTCTCTCTCTCTCTCTCTCTCTCTCTCTCTCTTGCTGCTCGCGGTCTCTCTCTCTCAGCTGCTCGCTGTCTCTCTCTCTCTCTCTCTCTCTCTCTCTTGCAACTCGCTGTCGCTCTCTCTCAGCTGCTCGCTGTCTCTCTCTCTCTCTCTCTCAGCTGCTCGCTGTCTCTCTCTCTCTCTCTCTCTCTCAGCTGCTCGCTGCCTCTCTCTCTGCCCTAGTTTATGCATACACAATTCAAGCTGTGCATATATTTATTCCTGAGTGTATGACTGAGTGTGTGTGTGTAGTTGTGGGTATAAACATGCATTTGTAATGTTTGTGTGTGTGTGTGCTTGTGTGGGCACCTGAGAGTTTGTGTATGTGTGAGCGAGTGAATCTGGAATGTTTGTGTGTGTATGTGTATCTGTCTGTGTCGGTATATGTGTATATACAGCCGCGGAAAAAATTAAGAGACCACTTCAAAATTATCAGTTTCTCTGGTTTTACTATTTATTGGTATGTGTTAAAGTAAATTGTACATTTTTGTTTTATTCTATAACCTACTGGCAACATTCCTACCAAATTTCAAATAAAAATATTGTCATTTAGATCATTTATTTGCAGAAAAATGACAATTGGTCAAAATAGCAAAAAAGATGCAGTGTCTTCAGATCTCGAATAATGCAAAGAAAACAAGCTCATATTCATTTTTAAACTACACAATACTAATGCTTTAACTTAGGAAGAGTTCAGAAATCAATACTTGGTGGAATAACCTTGATTTAAAATCACAACTTTCATGTGTCTTGGCATGCTCTCCACCAGTCTTTCACATTGCCGTTGGGTGACTTTATGCTACTCCTGGCGCAAGAATTCAAGCAGCTCGGCTTCTTTTCATGGCTTGTGACCATCCATCTTCCTCTTGATCACATTTCAGAGGTTTTTTTATGGGATTCAGGTCTCGAAATTGGGCTGGCCATGACAGGGCCCTGATCTGGTGATACTCCATCCACACCTTTACTGGCCTGGCTGTGTGGCATGGAGCATTGCCCTGCTGGAAAAAACACTTCTCAGAGTTGGGGAACATTGTCAGAGCAAAAGGAAGCAAGTTTTTCTTCCGGGACAACGTTGTACTTTGCCTGGCTGAGGTTTGTAAAAGACCATAAGGATTGAACCAAAGCGGACTGGAGGGTCTCCTAGTTCGTCTTCTCTGATGAGTCCAATTTCACAGTAGGTGCAAGACTCTGTGGCTTGTAGGCCTCTCCAGGTCTCCGTCTAACCATCAGACGACCATGTGTTGGGCAAAGCTGAAAATTGGACTCATCAGAGAAGACGAACTAGGAGACCCTCCAGTCTGCTTTGGTTCAATCCTTATGGTCTTTTACAAACCTCAGCCAGGCAAAGTACAACGTTGTCCCGGAAGAAAAACTTGCTTCCTTTTGCTCTGACAATGTTCCCCAACTCTGAGAAGTGTTTTTTTCAGCAGGGCAATGCTCCATGCCACACAGCCAGGCCAGTAAAGGTGTGGATGGAGTATCACCAGATCAGGGCCCTGTCATGGCCAGCCCAATTTCGAGACCTGAATCCCATAAAAAAAACTCTGAAATGTGATCAAGAGGAAGATGGATGGTCACAAGCCATGAAAAGAAGCCGAGCTGCTTGAATTCTTGCGCCAGGAGTAGCATAAAGTCACCCAACGGCAATGTGAAAGACTGGTGGAGAGCATGCCAAGACACATGAAAATTGTGATTTTAAATCAAGGTTATTCCACCAAATATTGATTTCTGAACTCTTCCTAAGTTAAAGCATTAGTATTGTGTAGTTCAAAAATGAATATGAGCTTGTTTTCTTTGCATTATTCGAGATCTGAAGACACTGCATCTTTTTTGCTATTTTGACCAATTGTCATTTTTCTGCAAATAAATGATCTAAATGACAATATTTTTATTTGAAATTTGGTAGGAATGTTGCCAGTAGGTTATAGAATAAAACAAAAATGTACATTTTACTTTAACACATACCAATAAATAGTAAAACCAGAGAAACTGATAATTTTGAAGTGGTCTCTTAATTTTTTCCGCGGCTGTATATGTGTGTGAGCATGTATGCTCTTTGTGCAGATGCAGTGTTTCTGGCGGTGTGTGTGTGTCTGTGTGTGGACGTAAGTGTCTGTGTGTGTGTGTGTGTGTGTGTGTATTTGTGTATGTGTGTGAGCGTGTATTTGTGTGTGGATGCAAGTATCTTCTGTGTGTTTGTGTGTGTGTATATGTGTATGTGTGTGTGTGAGCTTGCAAGCTCTTGGTGCAGATGCACTGTGTGTTTGTGTGTGTGTGTGTGTGTGTGTGTGTGTGTGTGTGTGTGTGTGTGTGTGTGTGTGTGTGTGTGTGTGTGTGTGTGTGGCGGTGTGCCACATCCGCAGTGTGCTGCCGATGACCCACTGGAGTTTGCTGCTATGCAGAGCTCCTTGCAGAGATGACAGATACACACACCCCCCCCCCCCACACACACACACACACACACACACACACACACACACACACACACACACACACACACACACACACACACACACACACACACACACACACACACACACACACACACGCACACACACACACTCACACACCCACTCCGCCCCCCTGTTGGGAACACAGCAACCCCCACCCTGAACCATATTCAGAGCACCCCCAATGAGAGAGAGGGAGAGAGGGAGGCAGAAAGGGGGAGAGAAAGAAGGGAGAGAGGGGGGGAGAGAAGGAAGAGAGAGAGAGAGAAGAGAGGGAGGTGAGATAGAGAGAGGAGGAGGGAGAGAGAGAGGAGAGGGGGGGAGAGAAGGAAGAGAGAGAGAAAAGAGAGGGAGGTGAGAGAGAGAGAGAGAGAATCTTTTTTCCGTGCCCGGAAAATGAGGTCTAAAATCTGAAGGGATAATTTTAATACTCGGCAGAGCAGAACCACAATCTCATTACTGTAAGTCACAAACAGACGGATGCATTTCTTTCTCTCTCTCTCTCTCTCTCTCTCTCTCTCTCTCTCTGTCTCTCTCTCTCTCCCTGTTTGCCTCTCTCCATCTCTCTCTCTCTCCATCTCTCTCTCTCCATCTCTCTCTGTTTCTGTCTTTCTCTCTCTCTGTTTGTCTCTCTCTCTCTCTCTGTTTGCCTCTCTCTCTCTCTGTTTCTCTTTCTCTCTCTCTCCATCTCTCTCTCTCTCTCTCTCCCTCTCTCTCTCTCTGTCCTCTTGTTCTCTTGCTATCTATCCGTCGCTCATCCTCATCTGTCTAAACCCCCTTCTTATTGGTTCTCCTAGTTGTTGTTTTCTTATCATTCTCCTCTTGTATTTGAACCTCCTCCATTACTGACCAGAGCTTCCTTTATGTCTGCTGCCATTTCAGCGTTACCCAATAATTCCCAATCAGTGAGAGGACACTGAGTGTGTGTGTGTGTGTGTGTATATGTGTGTGTGTGTGTGTGTGTGTGTGTGTGTGTGTGTGTGTGTGTGTGTATGTGTGTGTGTGTGTGTATGTGTGTGTGTGTGTGTGTGTGTGTGTGTGTGTGACTGCGCACGTGTGTGTGTGTGTGTGTGTGTGTGTGTGACTGCGCACGTGTGTGTGTGTGTGTGTGTGTGTGTGATTCCCAATCAGTGAGAGGACACAATCATGCTGTTGAAGACTAGCTCACGCTGTCAGGGGTTTATTTCACAGACAGATCTGAGGAAGAAGGATCAACTGGAAGACATGGTGATGAGAGATATCGCAGCAGTGAGACACCCTCACCTGTGTGTGTGTGTGTGTGTGTGTGTGTGTGTGTGTGTGTGTGTGTGTGTGTGTGTGTGTGTGTGTGTGTGTGTGTGTGTGTGTGTGTGTGTGTGTGCAGACAGATCTGAGGAAGAAGGATCAACTGGAAGACATGGTGATATTACAACAGTGAGACACCCCGTGGGAAAATATCTGGTTACAGAATAAATACAGAGAACATACTTCCCTAAACACATCTGTACCGTACTATTACACTGGAGGGACCTGTGTGTGTCTGTGTGTGTGTGTGTGTGTGTGTGTGTGTGTGTGTGTGTGTGTGTGTGTACTATCACACTGGAGGGACCTTTATGGTACTTTGGGCTTGATGGATGTGAGTGTTGTAGTGTGTGTGTGTGTGTGTGTGTGTGTGTGTGTGTGTGTGTGTGTGTGTGTGTGTGTGTGAGTGTGTGAGTAGTTTTATTCGGGAATATCAGGCTTTTGTATTCAGGCAGCTGTGGCAAAGCCCACACGGTTATTAGTGCGGTCGTACACGGAGTAATACTCCCTTAGGAATACATCTCCCAGAATCCACTGGGGCTGTTTAGACTGTGCAGAGGCCATGTAGGTGGGGGTGATGCTGACGGAACAGTAGTGGTTTCCAAACTGGTTGACCTGCACAGATGAAGAAGACATGATGGTTTAGATGTAATGTATCCCTATTTGAGGTTTACTGCTTCATAGCCTACTGTGCCAACCACCATAGTGATGTATGCAGATGTTACACGCTATAGTTATAGCCTACTGTGCTAACCACATTAGCCTCCTGTGCTAACCACCTTAGTAATGCTGTAGTTATAGCCTACTGTGCTAACCACATTAGCCTCCTGTGCTAACCATGTTAGTCATGCTGTAGTTATAGCCTACTGTGCCAACCACCATAGTGATGTATGCAGATGTTAAATGCTATAGTTAAAGCCTACTGTGCTAACCACATTAGCCTCCTGTGCCAACCACCTTAGTAATGCTGTAGTTATAGCCTACTGTGCTAACCACATTAGCCTCCTGTGCTAACCATGTTAGTGATGCTGTAGTTATAGCCTACTGTGCTAACCACTTTAGCCTACTGTGCTAACCACTTTAGCCTACAGTGCTAACCACCTTAGTAATGCTGTAGTTATAGCCTACTGTGCTAACCACATTAGCCTCCTGTGCTAACCACATTAGCCTCCTGTGCTAACCATGTTAGCCATGCTGTAGTTATAGCCTACTGTGCTAACCACATTAGCCTACTGTGCTAACCACCTTAGTGATGCTGTAGTTATAGCCTACTGTGCTAACCACTTTAGCCTACTGTGCTTACCACCTTAGTGATGTAGGCAGAGGGTGGCAAAGGAAGGTCGACTCCGTTGATAGTGAAGGTCAAAGTGGGAAGATTACTGATTTGCGCACAGTCAACCACCATCTGAAAGAGAGAGGAAGAGAGAGGGAGAGAGAGATAAAGAGATTTAAAGGGGTCAAATCATACAGGAGTTCATTGGTTCTCTTGATTTACAGTAGTGAAGATGAGTGAAAGTAAATATTAGTGCTTGCATTCCCCCCCATGACATTCTACATTAGCTTATTTAGCATTAGCTAACACATCTGAGTTAGCATTAACATTATGCCCTCAAACTCTTTTTACTGGTCCCAGCACTGGGAGGTTCTGATTCAAATCGCAGTCAACATTAGCAATAGCTTACTCCTTCAAACTCGCGAGATGGAGGAAGAGAGAGAGAGAAGAGCTAGATAGAGAGAGTTCTACATTAGCTTATTTAGCATAAGCTAACACATCTGAGTCAGCATTAGCCATATGCCCTCAAACTTAGCTTACCCCTTCAAACTCGGTTTGTTTAGCACTGATGAGATTCAAACTCTATAGTCTCTATAGTCTTTGTGAAATTCACACAGGATGGTGGGCACTAGCATTAGCATTAGCTTACCCCTTCAAACTGGGTCTGTTTGGCGCCGATGAGATATAGAATAGTTGGTATTAGCATTAGCATTAGCACTAGCTTACCCCTTCAAACTGGGTCTGTTTGGCGCCGATGAGATATAGAATAGTTGGTATTAGCATTAGCATTAGCACTAGCTTACCCCTTCAAACTGGGTCTGTTTGGCGCCGATGAGGCGCATCAGGTCGCTGAGGTACTCCTGAGGGGCGGTGAGCGTGGCGGTGCCAGTGTCCACGACAGCCTGGCATCCCTCCGAGCACCAGCCCGTGCGCCCGCCGTTCACCTTGACGCTGAATAGAACACATACAGACACACAGAGCAGTCACTGCTGTTCAAAAATGGGATCATGGATTATGCCATTTTTTGTTTATTTATTTATTTATGTTTTAAGAGTTATCATCGTTATAACAATCTCCAAAACAAATATTGAATCTTTCCATAGGAATGTGTGTGTCTGTATTTCAATGTGAGAACTAACATATTTGGACCAATGACCTTTTTTTTACCTTTTGAAAGCATGTTTATTCCACATGATTTACTGTGTAGTGAGTGGATTATGTCATTTGGATAAGAGTAGGTAAACTTGGAAGTGTTAACAGGAATACGTACGCCTGAATGGCGATCTGCCAGTAAGACTCTGAGGTAACTGGAGTGTGTGTGTGTGTGTGTGTGTGTGTGTGTGTGTGTGTGTGTTAGTCTTTGGAAGTGTTAACAGGCAAATGTACCCCTGAATGCCGATCTGCCAGTAGGACTCTGAGGTGACTGGAGTGTGTGTGTGTGTGTGTGTGTGTGTGTGTGTGTGTGTGTGTGTGTGTGTGTGTGTGTGCATATGTACCCCTGAATGCCGATCTGCCAGTAGGACTCTGAGGTGACCGGAGTCCAGTAGATCTGGCCCTGGTACTTGTTGGGGTCCACTCCGCCAAAGGACACCTCACTGCCTCCACTCTGATCACTGTCAACACACACACACACACACACACACACAGACACCAGTTAACACACACAACCAAGGACACCTCACTACCAACACCATTACTGAAGTTGGGTCAACAACAAAGCAGCTTTTAGCAGATGAAAGGAAGTAACATGAGGGACAGGAGTGTTAAGAACTGAAGAAAGCATCGAGCTTGGTAATAGAATAGAAAAAAGGAGCTTGGTTCTGAGCATTAGAACTAAGTTCAGATTTAAGCGTCCTGCGTTTGGGCTTCTACTGTGAAGCACCGTGTTGGGTATGCGCAGGACAACGACAGGACATTTTGGAGGACACCTGAGGCGTTATGTAGGTGAGGTTACCGGGACAGGTAGAAAGAGAACACGTTGGTCTCCAGGAGGCCCTGCTGCATCATGGTGTCCATGACGGGAGTCTGCTGACCCACTGCGAGGGAGAGGTACGCCAGACCCAGGATCCCGTCGAAGTGGGACACCAGGAAGGTCTCGCCCGGCTCATCAAAGCTCACACCTACTTCCTGGTTCTGGAGAACAATACCAGCAACCTAAAGAGAGAACAAGAACAAGACATGCCACCCCGCAGGGAAGTGTAAGCAACAAGACATGCCATCGTAGGGCAGTGTGAGCTACCAGACAGGCCACCACAGGGAAGTGTAAGCAACAAGACATGCCATCGTAGGGCAGTGTGAGCTACCAGACAGGCCACCACAGGGAAGTGTAAGCAACAAGACATGCCATCGTAGGGCAGTGTGAGCTACCAGACAGGCCACCACAGGGAAGTGTAAGCAACAAGACATGCCACCGTTGGGCAGTGTGAGCTACCAGACAGGCCACCACAGGGCAGTATTAGCAACAAGACATGCCACCGTTGGGCAGTGTGAGCTACCAGACAGGCCACCACAGGGCAGTATTAGCAACAAGACATGCCACCCCGCAGGGAAGTGTGAGCAAAAAGACATGCCACCGGCGAGCAATGTGAGCAACAAGACATGCCACCACAGGGAAGTGTAAGCAACAAGACATGCCATCGTAGGGCAGTGTGAGCTACCAGACAGGCCACCACAGGGAAGTGTAAGCAACAACACATGCCACCGTTGGGCAGTGTGAGCTACCAGACAGGCCACCACAGGGCAGTATTAGCAACAAGACATGCCACCCCGCAGGGAAGTGTGAGCAAAAAGACATGCCACCGGCGAGCAATGTGAGCAACAAGACATGCCACCGCAGGGAAGTGTAAGCAACAAGTACTTTCAAAGATTTCAGAGATTTTGTTACAGTCACTTGAGATTTCAGACGTGTGAGAGAGTTGGATTTGTTAGATTAGATTGTTACCGCCCGGACCTTAGAGGGAGTCTTAACGGATCAGTCAGAGTTTCATGCTATTAAGGGCGTTCAAGAACTCCCCAAACAAATAATAATAAGTTAGTAATGAATTGAAAGCCTAGTTGAAGACGATGAGAAAATGGGTTGAATTGAGGAAGTGCCGGCTCTTATCACTCACGCTGACGGTATCAGACACACACACACACGCACACACACACACACACACACACTCACGCTGACGGTATCAGACACACACACACACACATACACACACACACACACACACACACACACACACACACACACACACACACACACACACACACACACACACACACACACACACACACTCACACGCTGACGGTATCAGACCCAAACCCCCCCGGCTCTGATCACTCACGCTGACGGTATCAGACCCAAACTCCCCGCTCAGGCTGCCGGAACCGTACGGAACGCTGAAGGTCTCACTGGAGCTCGACCAGGAGAAGGTGGAGGACTGCTGGGGGTTGTACTGGGTGTGACTCGCTGAAGAGAGAAAGCATGAATGAATCGTCAGGTGTGTGTGTGTGTGTGTGTGTAGGAGTGAAAGCATGAATGAATCGTCAGGTGTGTGTAGGAGTGAAAGCATGAATGAATCGTCAGGTGTGTGTGTCTGTAGGAGTGAAAGCATGAATGAATCGTCAGGTGTGTGTAGGAGTGAAAGCATGGATGAATCGTCAGGTGTGTGTAGCAATGACACGTTAAAGTTCCCATGATGCAGCAGGGCCCTCTGGTCTGAGGGTAGAGAGGGTGTTACATCCTTTTCTGTTCTCAACACACACACACACACACACACACACACACACACACACACACACAACACACCCACACACACACACTTACTGCAGGCTTCAGTGGAACAGTAAATGGAGTCCACCCAGAAGTTTGAGGAGCCGGTGTCAAAGAGAACCTGGAATGACTGGGGTGGGGTTCCGATGGTGATCACACCGTAGTACTCAATCTGGAACACACACACACACACACACACACACACACACACACACACACACACACACACAGAGACACACACACACACACACACACAGAGAGAGAGAGAGAGAGAGAGAGAGAGAGAGAGACACACACACACACACACACTCACACAGAGAGAGAGAGAGAGAGAGAGAGAGACAGAGAGAGAGAGAGAGAGAGAGAGACAGAGAGAGAGAGACACACACACACACAAAAGGTATGCCGAGGAGATTTATAGCAGCTGGATGGGAATGTCAGTGCAGACAATGGAGTACAGTGCTGGAGAACATCTTGCCTTTTGCACCAGACATTTCTTTCTCCCCCCCCCCCCCCCCCCCCCCCGTCTTCTGT
>NC_137909.1:32266071-32331071 GCF_963457725.1 Sprattus sprattus
AGTAGCGAGCCACTCAAGCGCCAACGGAAGACCCATGTTGTGATCAGACGAAACCCAGAGTGATCCGTTATTAACGTTCCCCTCCTAAATGAAATTGCATTTCCGGATATAGTCAAGGTTCTCTAACGCACTTCCGAATATCCAGTCTGTATGTACAACTAGCTTACTTTATCCTAAGCTACAATAACAAATAGTATGCTTCATAGCACCAGATATGCCAGGTTTCAGTAAATCGCTTTGTTTTGTACAACCTTTTGCTTATGCATAATCGTATTTAGGCTACATAACACACATCATGCATTGACTAGATTCCACTAGCACACTAGTACTGCATACTGAACTATCGTTCAGTCAGTCGAGGCTGCAGCTGCAAGGCTGTCATGTGACTCATTCACGTGACCAAGTCCTGGCTATGACTGGCCTGGTGCCATGTGGGAAGTGTAGTTCTAAACTCACCAGAAGCTATGTTGGTAATGGTAACGAATTTGTTAAACCTCGAGTTAACCCTCCAATTTGACCCCATTCAATGGGGTCTCTCAATAAATGAGATTTTTTTTTTTGCTTCATATTTAATTACTTACTCCGAATTAAATAGGAGTAACTGGGTAAACAGAAAAAATAACATGATGATATGTTTTTATTCTGTACGCATAGGTGTTCTTTGGGGTCAATTTGACCCCAGGCTGTTTTAATTGTATGAAATATATAAAAAGTATGAATTTCATCACTTTGTTACTATTCCTGATAACGGAAATTGTTTTCTATTCCAAATGTTATAGATAACAACAATATGTACTTAGAAATAATATGAAGCCATAAAACTCCAGAAGAATATCTCTCACCAATGCCACTCAACATCTCAAATAACTGACACAGTGTCCTTTCCATGGTGAACAACTGACACGTCACAGACACACAGACACACAGACACAGACACACAGACACACACACAGACACACACACACACACACACACACACACACACACACACACACACACACACACTGTGGTGAGAGGGACAGACAGGCTGCAGACTCACAACACTAGAGGGCAGCACAGCCTTCATCAGATACACATATGCAGAGTCTTCACAGAAATGCAATGATCCTCACAAATAGTTGAAACAAACAAACATCTCTCTCTGTTTAAGAGCGGGTCAAACTCAGTCTATGCATCCCATAATACCGGAGTGGAGTAAACTGGAGTCTCTCGTCACTCTCAGACCCCGTTTACATGAAGTCTAGAGTCACTAAATCGGGCATTTTTCACACAAATCGAATCTTTTAATTGCGTAAGGATGAAGCCAGACGCCCCACTTTGTGGATGAGGCGCGCTCGAGGCGCATTGCATCACTTAGAGGCAGGGGCGGGGCAACAGGGTGGCCATTCTCTGACCAATGGTGGCTGTGCCCCCCCCCCCCCCCCCCCCCCCTGGCCACCACGTGGCTACGCCCCTGCTCTCAGGCAAACTTACTGTTGGCTGTTCTAGACCAAGAGCACTTCTGTGTTCTAAAAGAATCTCCAGGCTGCACTGCTGAAGTACTGGAGTTCTACCGTGCAGAACAGAGTTTATACTGCTGAAGTACTGGAGTTCTACCGTGCAGAACAGAGTTTATACTGCTGAAGTAACGGAGTTCTACCGTGCAGAACAGAGTTTATACTGCTGAAGTACTGGAGTTCTACCGTGCAGAACAGAGTTCATACTGCTGAAGTACTGGAGTTCTACCGTGCAGAACAGAGTTTATACTGCTGAAGTACTGGAGTTACACCGTGCAGAACAGAGTTTATACTGCTGAAGTACTGGAGTTCTACCGTGCAGAACAGAGTTTATACTGCTGAAGTACTGGAGTTCTACCGTGCAGAACAGAGTTTATACTGCTGAAGTACTGGAGTTCTACCGTGCAGAACAGAGATTATACTGTTGAAGTACTGGAGTTCTACCGTGCAGAACAGAGTTTATACTGCTGAGGAGGTGGAGTTCTACCGTGCAGAACAGAGTTTATACTGCTGAAGTACTGGAGTTCTACAGTGCAGAGCAGAGCTTATACTGCTGAGGAAGTGGGCGGACCATTATGCAAATACAACCATTATGGAGATTCTAAAGGAGTAGCACACCAACACCCATTGTGCTTAGACGTTCATCTGACACTGAGAGACCATGGGACCTTCGCCTTCTTATATGCGCTACCCTTCTTCCCCGTCTATTCGAATTCCCCCGCCTACTCCACCTCCCCCGTCTATCCCTCCAGGTAACAGTTTACTGCTCACTGCTGATTTTGGTTCATTTAGAGATTGAGGATTTGTTTTTGCATAATGCCACACATTGTGTCTTTGCCCAATGTAAAAGTGTCTTTGAGTGCCTAGAAAAGCGCTACATAAGTTGAAAGTATTATTATTACTATTTGATAGAATTATTGCTGTCAAACGATTAAAATATTTAGTCGGGATTAATCGCATTTTTGTCATAGTTAAGTCAAAATGAATCGCGATTAATCGCAAATGTATTAATCGAAAATTTGTATCTGTTCTAAATGTCCCTTCAATCACTTTTTTTCTTTTCTTAATGCTCTTATCAACATGGAAAAGTGGATTGGCTTGCTTTATGTAATGTTTTATTTTATTGAAAAATAACATTGCCAAACAGGGCGGTACAAAATTAAATTATAAAGTGCACTTTTCAGATAAACAAAGACTCAGCCTATAGTGCAGTTAAACCATCGCTTAATATTTTCTTTTTATCAAGTTTGCTGTGAACATAGAAGTCAGGCCTCTTATTTCAAAAACAATGAACCGTAACAGTATAGGTTACCAATAAAAGGTAAGCCTACTACTTCTGTGCTTTCAGCCAGCTGCCTGTTGACATTTTCAGACAACAGTGAAGCTCGCATTTTTTGCTCAACACAACTTTTAAAGGTAAACTTTCTTTTCAGAAGCTTTTAATCATCCATGTCGCCGTATCGCGCTCACCATTCACTCAAATGTAACGTTAGCCTACTACACAGTATGGAAGAGCAAAAAGAACGTCTATAAAAAAAAAAAAAGTGTTAATCGCGCGATAAAAAAATGTACGCCGTTAAAATGGGATTGCGCTAACGCCGTTAATAACGCGTTAAACTGACAGCACTAGTTAGAGTACATGTTGGTGCATATAATATTTCTATATAATAAGATTTTAATTTTTTGATATTAATTTAATATATCTTAGCTCTAAATTGTATTGTTGTTATGTTACTGGTTTGTGAATGTTACAATTCAGTAAATGCTCATAAGTGTAGCTTGAAGGTGATCATTCTGTGGTGTTTGTATCTGGATGTGTGCATGTGTGTGAACTGTATGTGTGTGTGTGTGTGCATGTGTGTCTGTATGTGTGTGCAATGTGTGTGTGTGTGTGTGTGTGTGTGTGCGATGTGTGTTTGTGTGTGTGTGGTACTTAACCTTGTGTGTGTGGTTCTGTCCCTAGATTTAGGATTGAGGATAATGCTTCACATTTGTTACAAAATACATTTTTAGACATTCAGAAGAACTGTTTCCAACATTTGTCTGTGTGAGTAGGTTGAGAGTTTTAGCCAAAGACATCCATAGCTCTGATGTTGGGAATACTGAGTATTCTTTTTGTTCCACACAGATACAAATAGTTTGTTCCACAAGATGTGTGTTGTACATTTGAGTATTTGTCATAAAGTTCCAACCATGTAGCAAAATCTGAGGTAAACCCTCTTTGTTGTTCCGTGGTTTAGTTAAAAATAAACAATAACTTCTCCTCTTCGAAATTCTCTGAAATTGTATCTTCTATATGTCCAGTTGGAGCAAGTCTAACATCAAATCTAAATAACACTGCAACAGCTAGGCTACTGCAGCAGTTTAGCCACCTGTTATCTATAGAAAACCATATATTACTGGGATAAATGTGTTACAGTGTGTATGTTGATATTATATATGTTGTTTATATATATATATATATTAGGGGTGTAAAAAATAACCAATACGTATCTTTATCCGTTTTATTAGTCCTGTAATGTATGAACATTAACCGGTCTTTTGTTTGTCATTGGCCAAAGCCCTCATAGCGTAAACGAATCAGGCTGTATTCTCTGAAATAATGCCAAGACCTGGAGAGAATAACAGATTACAACTCTCATTCATTTCAATGGCCAATGCTATGCTAGCTACGCTATTCATTTCAATAGCTAATGCTATTGTAAAAACAGCTCCCTCCCCCAGATGCATCAGCTGAGGCACCCTGCTGTTTGGGCCTCTCACAGGACCTGGGGTGATAACAAGGTCAGACCAATCAGATCATCCCTAGGTTCTGTGAGGGGTCGTAAACAGTGGAATGTCACTGTCCATTGGTCACCCCGGGACAGTTTCAAGGAAACCCCAAATAACTCAGTGGACGGTTTCAAGTCTTCCCCTGAGACATGCCTGAACATGCCTCTCAGCCCCTCTCCCCCTATATAAGCCCGACCTTCTCTCTGGCCATTTTGTGGGAGCAGAAGCTGGAGAGAGGAGCAGCAAGGATTTTGGGGGACTAAGTTCAGAGACTTTCATCATTGCCGTGCGTCTTTAAGACAGTGAGTGTTCTGTTATTACATGTGTGTTTAACTATTAAGTTTGTACATATTAGTGTAGATAAATACCTGTTTATTATTTGTTGTATTGAGCTTTCACTGTCGGACCGCTTATCATTTAGGATACTGTCACCATTTCATATTCACTCATGTTGTACATAATGGTTCATTTATTGTATTTGATTGCTAATGTTTGTATATATTTGTTATATATTATTTCCATAGAAACCGCGGTTCAATCAGTCATCACGGATCATTGTTTCATATTCACGGTTCAAGTTCACTTCATATCTTCACTGCAATAAACATTCATCATCATTGGGCATTGGCATTCTTTGCACTGTTCTTACCGGACAGCCTGTGGTGATTGTAACTCATCATTATCAGTCATACAGTTCTTTTGGGGATTTATCCACCATCAACATCCCCTATTTTATAGCTATACTAGCTACTTCAGCCAAGGAAGATACATTGTTGTTGATTGCGTGTTTCTACAGACATCCACAGATTTAAATAATTATAAATAGGAGAATATTTGTATCCTTAACAATTATGTTTAACATTTATTGTCATGATTCCGAAACCGAGCCATTGTGATGTCTTAACATAAATAAAAGCACTAGCCTATATGAACACTGCAAATGGCAGTGAATAAATAAATACAGTAAATCCTCAAATAAAGACCGGGATTCAATTAGACGCCGGGCTTCAGATAGTAGCCGGGGTCGTGGTCGATACGGACAGATAAAGGCCGGGCCCCGAATACAGACCGGGGGTAAAATTAAGTAGCCTAGCCTATTTTACTGTAGCCTACCAGCATCAGTCCATCGGCACAAAATAGACATCGCAATTTAACATGAACACATGGTCTACTCATGTTAAATGTTGTTGGCTAATTTCATGGGCTGTTTGCAGGACTTAGGACTACTAGGCGAATTTTGTATTATTAATGAAGGCGCGTCTGGCAATTTGTTATTGTTTAGCCTAAATGCACGTATGGTAGCCTATGTTATGCCCAGTATTTGATTTAAATAATACAATTCTAAAACAGAAGATAAGTAAGAAATAAAGGCCTGCCCCTAATACAAGCCTGCCCCAAAGGCCGGTGCACTTTGCAGTCTAAGTAAATAAAAAATGTGCGAATATTTGGCTGAGTGAAGGCTGAGATATACCAACTGCTGATGCTATAACTGTTTGAAATGATCCGATGCCAATATTTGCAAAATGTACCAACTGATTGAATGGAATGTGATCTCTCGTTGGAGGGTTAGATGTCGTCTCTGATCTGGTTCAGTAATTGAAGTATTGCGTGGCTTTTAACCTGTACCGTCTAATGATTTGTGGTTCATTTAACTGAAAATGTGTTATACGAGTTGAAAAAAATATTTCTGTACGCGGTCTCTGTCTTCTTTCTTCGCCTTGCTGTTATCACTGCTGCCATATCAACGTTTTCAGACTCAATGGAAATGCGCTTCCTGGTTAAGACGTGCTTTTATGAGGCGGACAATTAGCGCGCAAATCGGAGAAGTGCGCTCGCCAGGCAGTTTAGTAAATACCACGCCAATACATCATTAGGCGCACTCCTCCCATTAAAGTGCGCTTCACGCCTACGTTACCACCCACGTCTCCGTGCCATCCCACCTGTTGGCAGGTACACACCCTCAAAGCATTAATATGCGACTCTACTCAAATGGGCGCAATCCTGTTAGTAAATCAGGCCCTTAGTTTTTTCAATTATTGATCTGCATCGAATTGAATCGCATCGAATTGTACTGAATCGTTTTTATCAACATGCATCTTTTCTTGTAACGTGCCCATGTATCGAATCAAATCGTTTTTTTCATGAGAGATTTACCCCATTAACCCCTAATATACAGTATATATAACTGGGGTAAATCCGATACAGTGTGAATGTTGATATGATGATTGTTGTTTATAGGTGAAGACCTGAGGATTGTGCTGATTGGACAGACTGGAGTTGGGAAGAGTGCTTCGGTGAACACCATTCTGGGGAGAGAAGCGTTTCACTCAGAGCTTTCTGCTGCATCTGTCACACAAACATGTGCCATAGAGAGTATGGTTAGTCCCAGAAAGATTGATGTGATTGATACACCTGGTATTATAGACCCTCGCAGAGATCCAGATGCTGTTAAAAATGAGATAGTGAAGTGCATGAAATACTCAAGTCCAGGGCCCCACGCATTCCTGCTGGTGATTCCAGTGGGCCACTTCACTGAGGAGGAGCAGAATGCAGTCAGGGCCTTGCAGGAGCTCTTTGGGGAAAAGGCTGCAGACTACATGATGGTGCTGTTCACTCATGGTGATCGCCTAAGGGGTCAGACTATCAGTGACTATGTGAGTGAGAGTCACCCAAAGCTGAAGGAAGTGATACAGAGCTGTGGTGGACGATACGATGTATTTAACAACCTCAGCACTGACCGCACTCAGGTTGTCCGTTTGGTGGAGAAAATAGATGAGATGGTGGCAGCAAATGGGGGAGGTCACTTCACTGAGACACAGAGGGCCATGGCAGAAAGAAAGGGATCCAGCAGCTCAAATGAGTTAGAAAGACCTGTGTTCTGACTGAAGACTGAAGATACATTATTCATAGCTGAATTGTTATTAATTTTACTTTGTAGATTATTTTGTTGTATGAGTGTATGTGTGTTTAAATAACTTGTATAAGATAACTTATTGATGGTGGATCAGGTGGTGTTTTAGTATCAAAATGTTCCAATGACCTAATGATGACTAAAATATCTTTAAGTGATTTGTTTGCTTGTTTGACACAAGTGCTTTATACGTAACCAATACTTAATTCTGTATTTAGAATGACTTTCATGTTTTTCTATATAACACATTTTCTTCCATGTATATTGAACAAATTCTTTATAAACATACTGACTGTACAGGATGTGCTACGGAGAGAAAAATCTCAGTGCTACTTCTCACTGTCAATAGCACATCCAGCTTCATCATGTAGAATGGCACTGTGACTAAAGTAAACTCTCATTGGTCCAGCTTCATCATGTAGCATGTCAATGTGACTAAAGTAAACTCTCATTGGTCCAGCTTCATCATGTAGCATGTCAATGTGACTAAAGTAAACTCTCATTGGTCCAGCTTCATCATGTAGCATGTCAATGTGACTAAAGTAAACTCATGTGTCCAGCTTCATCATGTAGCATGTCACTGTTTAAAATGCCTGATACTGTAACAACCCTCAGTTGACTATTAGTGCCGTCAGTTGCGTTATTAACGCAAACCCATGAGCGCGATTTGGCAATGTTGTTTTTCAATAAAATAAAACATTGCATAAAGCAGGCAAATCTACTTTTCCATGTTGATAAGAGCATTTAAATAAAAGAAAAATGTCTGAAAAAAAGAATTGAAGGGACATTTAGAATAGATAAATATGTGTGATTAATCGTGATTCATTTTGAGTTAACTATGACAAAAATGTGATTAATCGTGATTAAATATTTTAATCGTTTGACAGCACTCCTAAATACATTTCAGTTTGTTGAAAAGGTGCATTACAGACAACTATTTTGTATTCAAATCAATTTGCGCCAGAACAATTCAATTGTAAGGAGAGTAGGAACAGAAAAACATGTCGGTGGTGGCAATAATACATACTGTATATAAATGCTAGCATAGGGTATGGGGTAGAGTAAGTGTACAGCAGTGCGGTGGCGGTGGGTGCAGTTGGCCGATGGTTTCTACATGTAGACCAGGTGGAGAGACTACAGCAGCGTCCCATGGCTAAGATAGTCTTGATTAGGAGGGAAAGAAAAAGAACAGACTGAGTGGGTAGAGTTCAGCTGTCCATGTGCGTAGATGAGGAGTAGTGGGGGTGAGGAGCAATGTTTCCACATCCATCAGCAATTGGATCATGCTATAAGGGAGAGAGAACATATATAACGGGAAACAGATAAGGAGAAACTTTTAGGAAATCAATTAACAGTAGGCAATATCAATATTTATCAGTATTTATAAAGGCATCAGCAGTCTACAGAGAGATACAGTCTATGTTGCTTTGGCACTACTATTTCCTAAATATTCATGCCAATGAAGTTGTATTAAATTCTATGTTTGTACATATTTGCTGTGTTTCTTCCAGTCTTCCTACTCTTTCTTTTTAGGAGTTCAACCGTTGGATTCTTTTCCATGGTGCTTTCTGGTTGACGGTGACTGTCTTAACCATTACTGGAGCAATGTCATCTATAACATTTAGCAATTTAGAATTAAAGGAATTCAGCTATTCATCTACATGGCCTGACAGTTGCCTCGAGGTGCTCAAAGAGAACACTCATGTGATCCTTTATGACTCTCTTTCTTAGCGTCATAAATCTCTTCTTCTGAATGTGTGGGCACATAAACACGTCTGAGAACACACTGAAATGATCAGATGAGACCAGGTCTCTAACGGTTGTAGAAATACTGAGGCCCTTTATGATGCCAAGGTCCAGTGTATGACTTGTACGTGCTGTGTTAGGGTAAAGGGTAACAAATAGTGCATTTACTTCCTTAGCATAACTGTTTTCTGTATTATCTACATGCAAGTTGAAATCCCCTGATACAATAAGACAATCATAATCAATACAAATATAAAAATCATATATATATATATAGACACCTCTGCATGACTTAGCACTTCTTCATGTTAACTCTCGGAGCTGTGACTCTCTTCTGTGAGTTTCTTAGTCTCTGTGATAGTTGGGCATGATCTTGGAGGTAACGATGGGGTTATGAGGGGAGAGGAAAGGGAGTGAAGGGTGGGGTGGGGAGTGGGTGGACGTGTTTGGCTTGGGAGAAAGAGGGGAACGAGTTCAAAGTACAAAGATAACATGAGTCACATTACAGTACAGCATTTACACTTGAGCTGATGTGACTGGTAATGTTTTACAGGGCTGTGCCTCAGGCATGCAAGTGTGAGTGTGTGTGTGTGTGTGTGTGTGTGTGTGTGTGTGTGTGTGTTTGTGTGTGCCAGGAGATCAAAGTGCAGATCTAAAGCTGTTCCACTTTTATCTAATGTGACAGAATAGAGAGGAGGATCACAGACATAATTTCCTGTTTGACAGAGTTACCCTACTAACACCTCAGGACCAGAACAGAAAGGGAACTGAAGTTAGGATACACCAAATTTAAAAATAAATTAAGCAAAATGACAAAACCCATTGGAAAACACAATGTAAATGCAATTCTATTGGCCCTAAACAGAAAATACACTTTAGCACCCCATTTGACCCTGATCACAGACAGAACCACGTTGACAAAGTACAGACTTGGTGAAAACAGCCTGGTTATATACAGACACAGACAAACCACACCTGTGTGTGTGTGTGTGTGTGTGTGTGTGTGTGAGTGGGGCTATACAGGTGGGTAGGCACAGACAAACCTGGCTGCCCAGGGAAAACAGACTGTGCCCCCACTGCGAACGAGGAACAGTAGAGACAGAGCTACACTTCCTGACACAGTGCACAAAACACTGACATCAGGAGAAACTGTTTAAAAAAGATTGGTGAGGTCCATCCTGAGTTCCTGCTGGCGAACAGTGAGGAGAGGATGTCATACCTCACTGGAGAAAATGACGAATGCCTCGTCCTCGCTGCACAATATGTGACTTCCTCCCAAAAACGGAGGGACAGCCCATAAATAGTTGTTAGCATCCTACTCTCTTGAATATTATTTTATTTGTATTATTGTTTCCACTTTCCCCTTCTGGTGTATCTTGTGTTGGTATTTGTGTAACCCATCTTGTGGAACTTTGGTAACATCAGTGTGGCATTTCTGACACATTTATTTCAAAGTGCCAAAATTGTAACATTTGAATAAACCAACTTACGGTGATACATTAAATGAATCACCGTATAACACTAAATAATATTATCTTAAACCTTAAAATTAGTAAATCTATAGTGAAAAAGGTCACAATACATGTCCAACATACAGTATATTTCATGAAAATGTATGAAGTGTGCAGGTGATTTAACATCATTTTAGACGAATCACATCTTCCTATGTGCTTTTTTATGTATATACTGTCTACTGTGTTAATGAAAATTTTCATGCCGTCTGTCGGACATAATGACCCCTGACAAGGTGGAGAATCAACTATATATTTAGCGACAAAGTATGATATATAAGCAAGCCCCACTCTTCACTAACCTATCAATAAAAGGCATAAAAAAGCCACACAAAAAAATGCCGCATGTGGCATTACAGTAACGAATTTAATGTTTAAAAAAAAACCAATATTTTCATTTCACAACAAAAAACAAGTTAAGTCATTGAATATCAGTTTAAAACATGAAACTAAAATATTTCTGTTAAAATAAGAGCCATCCATTTTAATATCCAAATCCATTTGGGATATATACTGTAGCTTGTGTCATCTGCAATATTGCAATTACAACCCTGGCTCGTAGGGAAGCAACATAATGAGAACGCAAAACCCTGAAACCTGATTTTGGATTATATTTATTATTATTATTAGGGGCAAAGGGAGTGTGAGTGTAAAAGTGTGTAAGAGTGTGTGAGTGGTAACTGCATGTCCTGCCGCAGGTTAGCAATTGCAGAATGTGAGAGTGTGAGAGAACAAGAGAGAGAGAGAGGGGTGTGTCCAGTTCATCTGGCATTTTCAGGTAATAACAGGTAATTACAGGTGAGACCCAAGGTATCTGAAACAGGTAAACAATCAATAACACAAAGCAACAAATACCAGGCCGGTACTGAGGCACTGACTTGAAAGATAAAGGCACTTAAACAGCCACACTCACCAAACTGAAGTCCCAGCAGAGGAGGGAATCAAAACACTGCACCAATCCACGAGAAAAAACTAAATCACAAATCTAAGGGAAGATGCATAACAGAACAGAAATATGGCTCATAAGGAAGCAACAACATGAGAACACACAACCCCGAAAGTTAGTTTAGAATAAAATGTATTATTACAAAGGGGGAAAAGGGTATGTGGAGAGTAAGCTGATTGGTGTGCCACGGGTAAGCAGTTGCAGAGTGTGTGTGAGGGAGAGAGAGTGTGAGGGGGCCAGTTCTTAAAGGCATCTGACACCTGGAGGTAATAGAGGTAGAGCTTCCCCTGGTGGTAATTAGAGAAACACACTCCAAACATCCAGGCCTTCCATAGGCTTGCATAGGCACAGATATTAATGTGTGTGTGTGTGTGTGTGTGTGTGTGTGTGTGTGTGTGTGTGTGTGTGTGCAGGGCCGCTGACAGGTTTGGCTGGGCCCGGGACAAAATTCTCTCAATGGGCCCCCCCCCCCCCCCCAGAAAAATCTAAAAATCTAAGGTTTTTTTTTTTGTTCCCAAAATTGTCAAACGCAGAAACACAACCACAGAATTCCCTTGTGCAGCTCCCAAAAACATGACGTCGGGATGACAAGTCCATTTATTACGGATAAACCAAAAGGATTATTTACAACTTTAATTGGATAGGCTATGGATATGGACTGAGTGAAGTTATGGCTTTCAGAATTATACCACAATAAAACTCACGCTATTGTATTCACTTAGAGCTCATTAACTGCACATTTCATCGACCATTTTTCACTTGACCAAGGGGAATCATGTCAAGGGTAGCCTACTTTTATTTATCGCCAGACCCGCGTCTACCTGACTGAAATGTATAAATGCCAACATATTCTGCTATCAGGTAGGCCTTTTTCTGAGCACCATCTCAGATGAGGTCTCCACGCTAAAATAAACTCCAGAAATCTGAGTACATCCTCCGGTCCCTTCTTCAATTTTAGCTCAGGTGTTTTAGCGTTCACACACACCCAAACACCCACACACACAAACACACAAATGAATGCTCCTGCACTGCATGTGTTTCAGCGTTCAAACACACACACACACACACACACACACACACACATCATTAATGGTCCTATAGTGTGTGTGTTACAGAGTTCACACACATACAGTACAAACACACACAAACACACACATTGATGGTCATGCAGTTTGTGTGTTTCAGCGTTCATACACACACACACACACACACACACACACACATCATTAATGGTCAATTAATGATCACTGTCTTTATCCTTAGCCACTCTTGTTCACTCTTCTTTCCTTTCTTCTTTCTGTCTTAAATTTTGCATTTCATGCACTGGTATTTCCTTCAGGAGATGCATATTCTAGTTCATTCACTGATATTTGCAGTCTTCGTGTAGTGCTTTTATTTATTTTAGGACATAGAATCTTGATCATAAATGCGACACTTATTGTTATTGATACAAATATTCTCGTATTTATTATTATTTATTTTTTTTCAATCCGAGGATCTCTGTAGAATTGTTGTGAACGCAATCACCAACGATTTCTCACTAATTCATCCCTTAAGACATGGGCACACTCCAATCTGGACGATTTATGAATGCTATTCAGCGTTTTCAAATTTTGCTCTTAGTTAAGAATGAATCCCAGAAGAGAAAACTTTCAAGAATTCCAGAATTGTCGTGGTAACTTTGTAAGTGGAGTTAAGAAGAAAGGTCTTCCTAAGTTTTTCTCAACTGCGTTCAAGAATGAGGTCCAATGTTTTCTAACACTGACAATGTCTGTCAATCAGAATATCATTATCTACAATTGAGCATCGATCAAAAAATATGTTTTTACTGTCCTTCCTACAGGATCCGGCAAAAGTTTAATGTATCAGCTGGCCCACGTTGCTCTGATTGGTTCTAGGCATATCCAATTGAGCGAAGAGGCATTTTTTCCCCTGGTTCGGTTGAAACACGCCCCATAATGACAGCCCAATGGAGCAGTATCAGACTGTTATTCTGACTAGAATTATGAGTATGACATCGTCAGGTTCGCACACCCCCAGGAAGAGGTGAGGGCCATGAGGTCTAACATGTGTGTGAGTCTGTGTGTGTGTGTGTGTGTGTGTGTGTGTGTGTGTGTGAGTGAGTGTGTGTGTGTGTGTGTGTGTGTTTGTCATTCAGGTTTGAGGCGTCTGGGGTGCTGATGATCACAGTCTTGTTGATCTGCTCTTTCAGGCACTGATCTGGTTCTCTGTCCAAACCTCCATATCTCCACTGACTGCACAACACAACTATGATGTTCTGACAATATTGATATTGTCTTCATGAAAAAAGAAATGAAATCACATTGCCTTTGACAATAGTTCACGACCGTCAACTAAATCAACTAAGACTTTTCATTGTAACATGCTGTTTCTGTTTCTGAGTTTAGTTAAATAAAAAAAGTGGAATATTCAGAAATGAGTATTAATACCAAGTTAAAGCCTGAAGTCATGATTCAATTCAATCAAACCCATAAAAACACTCAAACGAGCGACAGGTGTCTAGAAGAGAAAGATCCTACTTGTGTGTTTCATATGAAGAGCAACCAGACACTAGGCTGTGTACTGACAAGAAAACACACCAGCAACCACTAGGCTGTGTACTGACAAGAACACACACAACAGTAGAGCAGGATGGGATGGTCTCTGTATAACTTGCACACGCTTGTCAAGGGAAGGGTATTCAGCTAGTTGCAATTCAGCAACAACACCACTAGATGCCACTACAAACACATGGTACCTTAAAGGATTCTAAAAGAGGAATTCAAATGAATATATTGACAGAATGTTGGAAAAGAGTTTGCTGAGAGGTTAGACAGTTGGACAAACATATACTCTCTTGCAGAAGGAGATCTTCTGTTCCATGTGTATTGCTTCAATTATCTGTTGTTGACTGTGTATTGCTTTAATTTCTCACATTGAAGATATTTAAAAAAAAGAAAATAATAATAATAATAAAAAAAAGAAAATATCTGATTTGTCCGCATTCTGTTTTTGGTTACAAACAAAGATCACATTGTTCTTTCTATCAGATCATATAAATGTAAGAATACGTTTTACAGAGTGATCTCGCAAAATGTAAGAATTCATTAGATATTAAACTTGATTTTATTGGTGCCAAATGCACTATTGGTGGTGTTTGCAAGGAAAGCTTTAAGCTGTTAGTTAGCATAAAAAAGACAGAAAACAAAGAATCTCTAAATTAATAAATTAATTAGTTTAAGCTTAGCATGTGATCATGGAAGATGATAATAAGTAATAACACCATAATTAGGGAGGCAAACTTATTGTTCGACATGATGCTGTTCTAGACCAAGAGCTCTTGGTGTTCTGTGTTCTAAAAGAATGTCCAGGTTGAAGTGCTGGAGTTCTACCGTGCAGAACAGAGTTTATACTGCTGAAGTACTGGAGTTCTACCGTGCAGAACAGAGTTTATACTGCTGAAGTACTGGAGTTCTACCGTGCAGAACAGAGTTTATACTGCTGAAGTACTGGAGTTCTACCGTGCAGAACAGAGTTTATACTGCTGAAGTACTGGAGTTCTACCGTGCAGAACAGAGTTCATACTGCTGAAGTACTGGAGTTCTACCGTGCAGAACAGAGTTTATACTGCTGAGGAAGTGGGCGGGCCATTATGTAAATTCCACCCTTATGGGGATTCTATGAAAATGGTTCAGCACACCAACACCCATTTCATTTGTGCGTAGACCTTTATCTGACACTGAGAGACCATGGGAGGTTGGTTTTCTACCCCGTCTATCCCTAAAGGTAACAGTGCTGATCTTGGTTCATTTAAAGATTGAGGATAATGCTCCACATTTGTTAAAAATACATGTTTAAACAATCAGAAGCTTAACACTTCTCTCAAATAACTGTTTCCAACATTTGTCTGTGTAAGTAGGTTGAGAGTATGATATCTTAGCCACAGACATCTATAGCTATGATGTTGAGAATACTGAGTAGTCTTGCTGTTCCACATATACTGTATATATACAGCCGCGGAAAAAATTAAGAGACCACTTCAAAATTATCAGTTTCTCTGGTTTTACTATTTATTGGTATGTGTTAAAGTAAAATGTACATTTTTGTTTTATTCTATAACCTACTGGCAACGTTCCTACCAAATTTCAAATAAAAATATTGTCATTTAGATCATTTATTTGCAGAAAAATGACAATTGGTCAAAATAGCAAAAAAGATGCAGTGTCTTCAGATCTCGAATAATGCAAAGAAAACAAGCTCATATTCATTTTTAAACTACACAATACTAATGCTTACACTTAGGAAGAGTTCAGAAATCAATATTTGGTGGAATAACCTTGATTTAAAATCACAACTTTCATGTGTCTTGGCATGCTCTCCACCAGTCTTTCACATTGCCGTTGGGTGACTTTATGCTACTCCTGGCGCAAGAATTCAAGCAGCTCGGCTTCTTTTCATGGCTTGTGACCATCCATCTTCCTCTTGATCACATTTCAGAGGTTTTTTTATGGGATTCAGGTCTCGAAATTGGGCTGGCCATGACAGGGTCCTGATCTGGTGGTACTCCATCCACACCTTTACTGGCCTGGCTGTGTGGCATGGAGCATTGCCCTGCTGGAAAAAACATTTCTCAGAGTTGGGGAACATTGTCAGAGCTAAAGGAAGCAAGTTTTTCTTCCGGGACAACGTTGTACTTTGCCTGGCAGAGGTTTGTAAAAGACCATAAGGATTGAAAAAAGCGGACTGGAGGGTCTTCTAGTTCGTCTTCTCTGATGAGTCCAATTTTCAGCTTTGCCCAACACATGGTCGTCTGATGGTTAGACGGAGACCTGGAGAGGCCTACAAGCCAGAGAGTCTTGCACCTACTGTGAAATCGGACTCATCAGAGAAGACGAACTTAGAAGAACCTCCAGTCCGCTTTTTCAACCCTTATGGTCTTTTACAAACCTCAGCCAGGCAAAGTACAACGTTGTCCCGGAAGAAAAACTTGCTTCCTTTTGCTCTGACAATGTTCCCCAACTCTGAGAAGTGTTTTTTCCAGCAGGGCAATGCTCCATGCCACACAGCCAGGCCAGTAAAGGTGTGGATGGAGTATCACCAGATCAGGACCCTGTCATGGCCAGCCCAATTTCGAGACCTGAATCCCATAAAAAAAACTCTGAAATGTGATCAAGAGGAAGATGGATGGTCACAAGCCATGAAAAGAAGCCGAGCTGCTGGAATTCTTGCGCCAGGAGTAGTATAAAGTCACCCAACGGCAATGTGAAAGACTGGTGGAGAGCATGCCAACACACATGAAAGTTGTGATTTTAAATCAAGGTTATTCCACCAAATATTGATTTCTGAACTCTTCCTAAGTGTAAGCATTAGTATTGTGTAGTTTAAAAATGAATATGAGCTTGTTTTCTTTGCATTATTCGAGATCTGAAGACACTGCATCTTTTTTGCTATTTTGACCAATTGTCATTTTTCTGCAAATAAATGATCTAAATGACAATATTTTTATTTGAAATTTGGTAGGAATGTTGCCAGTAGGTTATAGAATAAAACAAAAATGTACATTTTACTTTAACACATACCAATAAATAGTAAAACCAGAGAAACTGATAATTTTGAAGTGGTCTCTTAATTTTTTCCGCGGCTGTATACAGCGGGTGAAATAAGTATTGAACACGTCACCATTTTTCTCAGTAAATATATTTCCAAAGGTGGTATTGACATGAAATTTTCACCAGATGTTTGTAACAACCCAGGTAATCCAAACATACAAAGAAACCAAAACAAATTAGTTCAGAAATTAAGTTATGTCTAATAATATGAAATGACACAGGAAAAAAGTATTGAACACGCTTACTGATATTTATTGAATACTTTGTACAAAAGCCTTTGACAGCTTCAAGACGCTTCCTGTATGGAGAAACTACTTGTATGCATTGCTCAGATGTGAGTTTGACCTATTCTTCAACACAAAAAGGCTTCAATTCTTGAAAGTTCCCTGGGCCTCTTCTATGAACTCTGATCTTCAGTTCTTTCCATAGATTTTCGATTGGATTCAAGTCAGGTGATTGGTTTGGCCATTCTAGCAGCTTTATTTTCTTTCTCTGAAACCAATTGAGAGTTTCCTTGGCTGTTCATTGTCTTGCTGAAATGTCCACCCTCGTTACCTCTTCATCATCCTGGTAGATGGCAGCAGATTTTAATTAAGAATGTCTTGATACATTTTTTCCATTCATCCTTGCTTCAATTGTGTGACATTTGCCAGTACCATATGCTGAAAAGCAGTCCCACACTATGATGTTCCCACCTTCAAACTTCACTGTTGGGATGATGTGCAGTGCCATGTCTCCTACAAACATGGTGTGCATTATGTCATCCAAAGAGTTCCATTTTGCTCTCATCTGACCAGACCATATTCTCCCAGTATTTCACAGGCTTGTCCAAATTTCGTGCTGCGAACTTTAAACGAGCTTCAACATGCTTTTTCTTTAGCAATGGAGTCTTATGTGGAGAGCGTGCATACAGGCCATGGGGGTTGAGTGCATTACTTATTGTTTTCTTTTAAACAACTGTACCTGCAAATTCCAGGTCTTACTGAAGCTCTCCACGAGTGGTCCTTGGCTCTTTGACAACTCTTCTGATAATTCTTTTCACTCCTCTGTCAGAAATCTTGCGAGGAGCACCTGGTCGTGGCCAGTTTATGGTGAAATGATGATCTTTCCACTTCCAGATTATGGCCCGAAACAGTGCTCACTGGAATATTCAGAAGTTTAGAAATGCATCTGTAACCAATGCCATGAGTATGTCTTGCAACAATAAGGTTGCAAAGGTCTTGAGAGAGCTCTTTGCTTTTACAAATCATGAGTTGCTTCTTGTGTGACACCTTGGTAATGAGACACCTTTTTATAGGCCATCAGTTGGGATATTAATTTGCACTGACTAGGGGCCAGATTGCCTTCTAATTACTGAAAGATTCCAGCAGTATTTTTGGCTTTCCATGCCTTTTTGCACCTCCCTTTCTTCATGTGTTCAATACTTTTTTCCTGTGTTATTTCACATTAATACACATTACTTAATTTCTGAATGTATTTGTTTTTTTTTCTTTGTATGTATGAATTACTTGGGTTGTTACCAACATGTGGTGACAATTTCATGACAATAGCACCTTTGGAAATATATTAACTGAGAAAAATGGCGACGTGTTCAATACTTATTTCACCCGCTGTATATATTTGTTTTAAATCGGCATGTTTAATAGTTTGTTTCACAATATTAGTGTTAGAGATTTGTGTATTTGTAAAAAGGCTACAACCATGAGGCAAAATCTGAGATAAACCTTGTTTGTTGTCCTTTTGTTTAGTAAAAACTGAACAATAACTTCTCCCCTCCTCTTCAAATTCAACTTTATCCTCTAAATGTGCCATTGGAACAAATCTAACATCAAATCTAACTAGAATGCGTTTCGTGAACGAACTGCGAGAGTGTGCTTGCTCTGTGACAGAGAGAACAAGTGCCTATGAATTAACATGTATTGACATCTACTCAATCAGTGTAGTGGGGCCTTCTTCCAATATATTTTAGCAAGCAACCAAGCTCAACCATTATATTGTGGCTCCACTGACATTTAGACACATGAGGGTATCTCAGAGTTTCGTTATACTGACTTACTGAGCTAAGTGAATTGTTGAAATTGCTATCTTGGTAAAAGGAAACATCTCTGCAACAATATTGGAATGAATGCGGTTACATAGCCAGCTTTACTTAAAGTTTATTGTAAGATAGGCCTATATGTTAGACTTAATGCAGTTAGAGTTAGACTGTAGGTCTAGTATCAAACGTAAGCAACACTTTTACTGTATAGCTAGAGAGCACGTGTATCACATTGGTTTATAGTCTGTCAAATTAGTTCTAGTTATTGGTGTTCGTTGGCATAAAAAGTTAGTCTTCTCTTATAAGCCTATAGTACATCTGATTAGAGCTAGCAACCATGAAAAACCTCTTCTGAAACTAAGAAGGATAACTATGACTAAAACTAATATGCATTTTTGTCTTAAGACTGAATCTAAAATAGCTGCCAAAATTAATACATCTCAGTGTTCATTTTGGCAGCTATTTTAGATTCAGCAGCTATTTTAGATTCAGTGCATATTAGTTTTAGTCACATTTAGTCATAGTTATCCTTCTTAGTTTCAGTCTAGTTTTCGAAAACTGAGCACACTACAACAGCTACGCTGTGTGTACATCCTCAAACGTTTTTCAGTTAACCTAATGATTCAAGGTCTCTCATGAATCATTACTCCCAGGACACGGGTTAATGTTAACTCACGCTATCGGTCACAACAAGTTACTTGGGATATGCTACCTCATAGTTAGCTAACGTTAGCTAGCTAAACGTTTACAGAGGCTAACGTGAAGCTTCAATCAAAAATGATTAGCTAGCTTTCCAAGCTAGCTGACACAACCTAAACACTCGACTGCCCCTTTGAAGTCAACTTAACGTTGGCTAATATATTCTAATAACTAGTTATCATTGACAGTTACAAGCTAATTTACCAAACTCCTTTCTGTCCTAAATTGAGCAGTTGCTGGTGTGAGCTACAATATGGGAGCTAGCAAAACCATTTCTAGCTCTACTTCACAATACTGCTGCCTAGTGTAATAAGTTAACGTAAAACATAAATGTTTATAAAGTATCAGACATAAACAGGATACAACACACCAGTTACCAATTGATATTATGTGTTTATATATACCGAAAATGTCAGTAAATCCAGATGATGATTATGCTGCTGCTGCTGTTTGTCCCGTCGAAAACCCTGGAGTCGCGACCCTGTCACTTGTTTCCATGTGAAATCAATGGAATGCTTCACTTTTTGGCGCCGTATTGACAACTGTCTGTCACTCGCACACTGTGCTTGTAAATTATTTTTCAAGTTTGCACGTACCTATTTATGCGAGTGAAATACTCGCACTGTAGAGCCCTGGAAGGTGTCTCTTAATATTCCTACAGTTAAATGGAGAGCGACTGATAGAGCGGGTGACGTCACAATGGCTCAACCTTCCCCATGTTAGTCAATGAGAGAAAAAGGGGATGAAAAAGGGGAATAAAAAAGGAGTGGCAAAGAGTATCGCCACGAAAAGTCATAGCAACCTGCACCGGATCGGGCCGGACGTTTTGGTGTTTGAATGGCGTCTCTAGCTCAAACGAGCGAGGAGTAGTTAGCTGCAAGAAAAACGGGGAGAATAAATAAATAAAGAAAACTTGACGATAACAATACTGTGCTTCCCTTCGGGCAAGCACACTAATTAACACTGTAACAGCTACCGCAGCAGTTATCAACCTATACAAAATATATAGCAGCCCATGTATGACAGGGAAATGAGATACAGTGTGTGTGTGTGTTGATATAATGATTGTTGTGTGTGTGTATATAAAGTGCAACTTAATAGACTAATTACATGTTTCATGTAGGTTTTTGGCTTCTCACACTATTCCCTCTAAACAAGTACATGCAATTGATATATAAACCTGACATTTCATAAATGGAAAATTGGTGATGAAAAAATTAAAAAAAATCATGGTAAAACAACAGAAAACTCTTAACTGCTCAAGGGGTTCACATACTTTCAATTGGCACTGTATATATATTACTGGGACAAAACCGATACAGTGTGTATGTTGATATGATGATTGTTGTGTGTGTATATATAAACTAAAGTTGGGAAACGTTTCTTCAGTCGATTATGCCTCCCCTTTAATAATACCAATTGGTATTGTATTGTATATCGTTGGAAAGCCTGATTAGTCACCTTTACAACGAGGTACAACTTGTAAGGATAGTGCATTTGTGGAATGAGCAACACAGCTAACTGTGTGGGTAGTGGCCCACATGTCCCTGACAGTGTAAAATGAATAAAGTGTAAAAATGGTCAATATTTGTTTTTCCTTTATACTGTGGGAGAATCATCCAATCCACCAAACAACTCAAAACAAGAGTGAATACCAACAGAAGAATATTGCAGGGGGTTTTGGCAAAAAAATGTGGGCCGCTACCCACACGGTTAGCTGTGTTGCTCATTCCACGAATGCACGATCCTTACAAGTTGTACCTCGTTGCAAAGGTGACTAATCAGGCTTTCCAACGATATACAATACAATACCAATTGGTATTATTAAAGGGGAGGGATAATTGACTGAAGAAACTTTTTTGAGGAGTTAATATATATATATAAATATATATATATATATATATATATATATATATATATATACACAATATGATACAGTGTGTGTTGATATGATGATGATTGTTGTTTATAGGTGAACTCCTGAGGATTGTGCTGATTGGAAAGACTGGAGCGGGGAAGAGTGCTTCAGGGAACACCATTCTGGGGAGAGAAGGATTTAAATCAGAGATTTCTTCTAATGCTCTCACTCAACATTGTACCAGAAAGAGTATATGTAGTCCCAGAGAGATTGAGGTGATTGATACACCTGGTATTTTTGAAAAAAACCCAGATCCAAATCATCGTAGAAATGAGATAGAGAAGTGCATTCAATACTCATGTCCAGGGCCCCACGTATTCCTGCTGGTGATTCAGGTGGGCACCTACACTGAGGAGGAGGAGAAATCAGTCAAGGCCTTACAGGACATCTTTGGGGAAAGGGCTGCAAACTACATGATCTTGCTGTTCACTCATGGTGATGACCTTAGGGGTCAGACTATCAGTGAATATGTGCGTGAGGATAAAACCAAACTGAATGAAGTAATACAGAGCTGTGGTGGAAGATACCATGTATTTAACAACCGCAGCACTGACCGCACTCAGGTTGTTCGTTTGGTGGAGAAAATAGATAATATGGTGAAAGAAAATGGGGGAGGTTACTTCATTAACTGAGTTAGACGGATCTTGATTCTAAAGATTATCTGATTATGCACTTACTGAAACACTATTCACAGAAGTCTGACATTTTCATTGGTTCTGCAATAGTTAAGTAGATTCTTTAATTCATTGTTTCATCTATACAGATATAGATATATAGATTATCAATATCATATACATACATTTATATATATATACATATATTAGTGTGTGTTACTCATTTTTTAAAGATAATTTGTTGATTGTGAATCAGGTGGTGTTTTGGTATCCAAATGTTCCAATGAGCTAGTTATGACAGGAAATGATAGTTTGCTTCTGTGTTTCATATGTAACCAATACTTAATTCTGAATTTAAAAAGACTGTAATCTTTTTCTATGTAATGCATTTTCCTTCATGTATATTAAAAAAATTCTTTAAAAACATACTGACTGTACTGGATGTGCTACTGAGAGAAAAATCTCAGCTCTACTTCTCACCATCAATAGCACATCCAGCTTCATCATGTAGCATGTCACTGTGACTAAAGTAAACTCTCATTGGTCCAGCTTCATCATGTAGCATGTCACTGTGACTAAAGTAAACTCTCATTGGTCCAGCTTTATCATGTAGCATGGCACTGTGACTGAAGTCAACTCTCATTGGTCCAGCTTCATCATGTAGCATGTCACTGTGAGTAAAGTCAACTCTCATTGGTCCAGCTTCATCATGTAGCATGTCACTGTGAGTAAAGTAAACTCTAATTGGTCCAGCTTCATCATGTATCATGTCACTGTGACTAAAGTAAACTCTCATTGGTCCAGCTTCATCATGTGACATGTCACTGTCTAAAATGCCTGTTACTGTAACAACTCTCAGTTGACTAAATATATTTCAGTTGGTTGAAAAAGTGCATTACAGACAACTATTTTTTATGATGTACATTCCATCTTAGCCGGTTACCTGGGTTAGCTAGGTATGTAAGGGATAATGTATAGAACGCAGGTCATTGTCGGGAAAATAAGCCCCGACAGGGCGAACAGCCGCGAGCAGCTTATTTCCCCGACAATGACCGGCGTTCTATACATTATCCCGCTTATTATACGGCTAAAACTAAAAAAATTACTTAACACAGTGTGTCTTTTTACAATGTATTTGTTTTTGTTACTATACGTAGTGTTAAAAAGCAGAGAAATAGTTCGCCAAAGACGTTGAACTTCAAAGACAGTTGAACATTCTTTAGAACACAGCTGCTCAACCGTCCGCTGAAACTCCCTTGATAAGTTACCGTACTACTTGCGGAGTGCTATGAAAGATGTGAATCAGAGGCAAAAAGGCCACTTTCCTTGACAGAGGTCATTAAGTGCATAGCAACGGTCAGTTATCGGAAAATAGTTGACCGCAGAACGTTGGGAAGCCCCATTCAAGTGAATGGAGCATTCTACAGCATTAAGAAGAGCCGTGTAATAAAAGCTCATTATTTCCCTTGTGTGACATCATCAAAGCATATTAATGGTCTACATCAACATTGACAAACATAGCAATGTATCAGATACAACCGTTACTTCATGGCTAATGAAAAACTGTCCGAAAACCTTCTCAATACAATTCAGGTGTCATGAAGTAACGGCGAAATTGTCCTAATTGTTTTTTTGCCAATTTATCTTCAAAAGTATGCCGACTAAAAACGAGTTTATGTCAAAGAGCGAATCGAGTTGTTGCACTGAACAGGAGCCATCTTGACAGAATATGCCTCTGTCGAAGCTGTATGATGTTCTCATACGCCTTATGTCCATTACTTATGACACGGCATGGAGGGGCGAGAGAATGGATTGAGAGCTCTGTATAGTTATATCTGATCATCGGGGCAGCCGTGGCCTACTGGTTAGGGTTTTCAGGCCGGAAACCGTAGGGTGGCCGGTTTGATCCCCGACCAGTAGGAAAAATGTGGGCGGGGGAAGTGGTGGACCACTGCTCTCCCATGCCCACATCCACGGCTGAAGGGCCCTTGAGCAAGGCACCTAACCCCGATCACTGCTCCCCGGGCGCCACCAATGGCAGCTCACTGCTCCGGGTTAGTGTGTAACTGCACTTCACTGTTTGTGTGTCACTTCCCTGGATGGGTCAAATGCAGAGGTGGATTTCAGAGTGTGTGTGTCTACGCCACCTCTGCCATAGAGTCACTTTCACTATTTCATCATGCCATTATCTCATTCACATGGTCCCCAAAAGAAAACGTAATATCTAACAGAACATGGAGAATGAATAGGAAATATTAGACATGGACTTTATGAGGTGTATAAATGAACATTGTCACGTCAGAGCACCAGCCACGCCCCCGTTGGTTTCCACTCACTCGCCTCTCTCACCTGCACCGTGTTCGCATTTACCGGAATACTGAGTATCACTTTCATTCAAGTCCAAGTTTGCTATAGTTTATGTCATAGCCTTTGTTACAGTTTGTTTCTAGTCTTGCCGAGTTAGACTCGTGGTTTGTTTTCCGCTTCGGCGTTGAAGTTTATAGTTTGCAAGTTTACAAGTTCGACTTTGGTTTTGTTTATTTCTGCGCATATATCGCCAGTTTCCTGAGTTTCCGTCAGAGCTTGGAGCCTGCGCCCCTCTGTGGGGCGTGCGCCAAAGAGAATTTACTTCCTCGTCATCTGTGTTTCTACAGCCTGTGGTCTGTTCCAGTCTGGAAATAATCTGGCTTTCCGTGAGCATCAAAGGGCCTACTCCAATTCCCTTAAAGATGCTCGCTGACCGGCTTAATAAATAAAAAACCTGGAAACTCTAAACAGTTTTTTCCACCATAAAAACATCTTATGAAGCCACAACTATCCTCCTCAACTGAGGCTAAAGAGGAGCAATGCAACAGCTTCATTGACTTTTGCAGATCTAAAGTCAACAGCATTCGCTCTTTGATGTCCAGCTATCCATCTCTGCTTCCCTCTGACACCAACACCTTATCTGCAAGTGTGCTGTCTCCCCTACATCTCGTGGAGGTTCAGGAAAGCCATGTTGAGGAAATCGTCAGAAAAATTAAATACTGTACCTGCACCCTGGACCCCTGCTCTGCTCAAGTCACACATCCCCCCTCTAAGTTCTTTCATCATCACCAAAGTTGTTAACCTTTCCCTTCAGTCTGGCTGTGTCCCACCTGTTCTCAAGGTTGCTGTCATCTGTCCCCTTCTCAAGAAGCCCACCCTAGACCCTGAGGTTCTAGCCAACTACAGGCCTATCTCCAACCTTGCCTTCCTGTCCAAATTTGCTTTTCAACTTCAGGACCTCCTCAAACACAACAACTTATTTGAAAAATTTCAGTCAGGATTTCAGCCCATGCACAGCCCATGCAGGATCACTCCTCATCCTCCTGGACCTGACTGCTGCATTCGACACAGTGGATCGTACTGTCCTTCTAGAGCGCCTCCACAACACAAGTGGTTTCAGTCCTGTCTTTCTTGCAGGACTGAATATGTCTCGTTGGGAAGATGCAAGTCCAGACTGCTCCCTGTGTCCTATGGTGTTCTGCAAGGGTCAGTCCTTAGCCCCATCCTCTACATTATTTACATGCTCCCCCTCAGTCGATTCATCATCAGACATGGGATGTCTTTCCACTGTTATGCCGATGACACACACAGGGTTCCCGCGGGGTCTTAAAAAGTCTTAAAAGCATTGAATTTATGAATTTGGAAATAATACCTTAATAAGACTTGAAAAAATCTTGAACTTTGATATCTGTGTCTTCAGGCGAGACACGTCAGGCAAAAACATCGTTTTTTTCAGCAGTGGTCAATTTTGAGATTTTGAGCTAGTTCACTCCCTAAACATGTAATCTTTCATATTAGCATAAAGAAAATATCCTAATTATACATTAATGTGTATATTTATTCACATTTTGTCTGTTCGCGGCGTCAGTATTCTCCTAGGTTTCCTGGAAAGTTAGCGTTCTAACGTAACGTGCAGTATATCGGCTTTCTGATGCATGTCATATTTGGTATCGTTGAAAAGCTCTGTATCTCCCACACAACGCTATGTAATCCAAATAAGGACATTTCCTTTCCAGCAGTAACCAATGATGTTAGTAAAAACGGGGCTTTAAACCTAAGGACGCAATTTCATTGGTTTGCGGTGGTTTCTGATAACTCCAAGGAAAAAATCTCCACTTCAGTTCACCCTATATACACCAAACTTTCCAGTATTCTACCCAACTATATTATGAAGACATTTACAGAGGGATTTGTAAATATATTATTCCTAGCCTGAATTATATAACATTATATCTCCAAAAACATGACGAAAAACGATTATTTAAGGCTATTGACAGTATTTTCTGATTTACAGGAAAACAAAAGTAGATATCCATAAATCCCTCTGTACTTTTTTTCCCCATTTAATATGCCAACAAAAGGGAAAAGGAATTTTTAACCTGGCTTTATCCCATGATCAGAATTTTTCTTTTAAACATTATGCAAATTAGCGCATATTTAACGAGATAATACCTAATTTGCATATTCAAACATCAAAATATAAAAAAAATTGTAATACATTTTTTTCTCATCTAAACATGAGTAATCAACTGACAAAGTTTCATGGTGATACCTATTATTTAAGATTTGTACCCTATTCACCTGTAGTGTCTCGCCTTAAAAAAAATTCTGCAGTATAATTTCTCCGTATCGCATTCTCCTCAAAATTTTTATTTGTCAACCACTATTTTTTTGATTAAATAACGTAGCCTAAATAAAGAGTGGCGTAACTCATAATCGAGAGCGCAACGCTTCCCGGGTAGCAACCTTTTCTATGTCAATGGTCCCAACACGTCACTTTGCTACAGCAGTGCAACACAGACACAGACCAAAAGCAACAAGCCAAGCAGAAGCACGAAAAATCAAAGAAAATCTCAGCAGAACACAAGAAAGTGTGACTAACGACGTTAAGTTATTTTCTAACTTTTTTACGTTAGCTTGCTACCCATTTTACGCTGGGGTTATGGGGAAGTGTAAGTTTAATGAAGCGTGGAAGGATAAGCAAGCATTTTGCCACTGGTTGAGATAACCAGCCAGCTGCTAGCACAAGTACAGCTCTTCCAGTTACGACCGCTAAGGTGGATCTGCGCACATCTTTTGGGTCCACACCAACTATGAAAGCAGAGGTGTTGTGGACCCTTAACACCATCACCAAACACCAGTCCTACAATGGAAATCCAAGTAATCTGCGAACGCAAGCTGTCATTCAGGTGAAGGCATTTTCAAAAAACGTTTAAAAACTTTTAATATGATATTTACGGTAATGTGTGACTTTGGTACGCTGCAAGAACGTTTGGCTATGTAACGTAGGCTATCCTGCTAATGTCAGACAGTTCTTTGACAGACGCCACGCAAATCACATTAACCATTTGTGCTGGTTAGTGGTTACAATAACGGTGTTAACGGATAGTACAGTGTCTATTTCTCGGTCACTTTGGAAAAATCTAAGCGCGAAAACGCCGAAAAATGTACATAAAAGACCCGGTCGTCAGCGGAGTTTAGTTGCTAATAAGTTACAGATGCAGAATCTTAAATAACCATTAAATTGGCAGCTTGTACATTGATGACAGCACCCTGAGGGGTTTCTAACTTTTCCCATTATAGTTTTATGAGTTAAATCGTAGAGACTATAACATCAGCTAGATCACTAGCTATCATTTAATGCAAATTGAACTCTTCTATTTAGCAACCAGAAAACACAACTTTAGCTGCAATTTAAGTTTAATTTCTCAAAATCAGCTCACCAATAAAAAGCAGTCTAGGGCTTGTGTGGTTTTAAATTCACATTAAAAAATCCAGGTTCCAAACATTTTCGAAGCAATTTGACCTTGAATGGGAGTAGTTGATCGAGTTATCATCTGCCCCGTCTTTTGATGCAATCCTTTTAGCTCTGGCATTGGTCGCCCATTATGTATTTATCACTTCACTGGATTGGAAGTCCACTTTCCAGGCTCTCGCACGCCCCCTTCAGTGAGGCAGAGGTTACGTTTGCCTCCCCTATGTGCTTTTTCACTGTGGTTTTATGACAGATCAGCAAGACTAAATAGCTTCTACACATACGTGAAATACATTACATATTCTATGGATACAGACGACGTCAAATAATAGTGTCTACAAAATATCAGTGATGGTTGGGTTGGCCTGTACCCGTGCAACTCCTTAATAGAGTTTTGAAAAGACAACCAATTACCCTAAAAGATGAAACCTTAAACAGACCCACATAAACAATCAAGACATAAATGACAAATTCAGAATGTTTTATGAGAAACTTTACACTTCTGAGGTTAAAGACCAAGACCTTCTTCCCATTTTAAATTCAGTCAATCTTAAACAGTTATCCTATGAACTAAAAGAGGAACTAAATAGGGACCTTTCCAGTACAGAAATACAATCTGCCATAAAAAACGTCCCCTAAAAAAAGCACCAGGCATGGATGGAATTAATATAGATAGAATAGAATTCTACTCAATGTTTTGGAAAAAGATAGATCCACTTTTTATAGAGTTGATACACTCAGCATAAAAAAGTCAAAGACTTCAAAGACTGTGTTTTCAGAGACACGCAGGGAAGCGCAAGAGCCCCTTGCATGCTTGCGTGAGTCAAACAATTTTTCTTACTTTGCGTCAAAAGCTACGCAAGCCTCACGCAGCCCGCAAGGCTGTGATTGGTCTGCTAACTACAACCTTTCTGGAGTCTCACATTTCCGGTTTCATGCCCCATAATACCGCCATTTTGAAAAGCCAAGGCAAGACCCAGAAGATTTTGAATCATGAATCAGCAAGAATAGCATGTGTCCGCTAGAATGTGGATCCGCCAAATTTTTCTGTCCGAGCCCGGTTGCGTACAACAGAGTAGTCGTACATACATGTGTCATTAGTATGAACAGTTGAGACATTTACTCCCTCGGACTCGGTCAGGTTAGGACAATATATTTTAATCCGACCAAGTCCGATGGAGTAAATGTCTCAGCTGTTCATACTGAAAGGTGTCACTCATATATCTGCAAAGAAATCCACATAATTCACGGAACAATTTCTTTCATATTCATTTCCACTACTTGTTAGTCATGTCATCCATTTATAACGATGTGAATAAATCAATACCTATACAACTTTAACTGTGATGTGTTTTGTTTCATTTCCCAACTTATTTACTGTACAATCCAAGATAGCAGGTGCCTGTTCTTAAACATTGCACATTTTATTTGCTTAAAACACACAGAAGTAGGCTACTGTCAAATCAGAAAGAAAATCAGCTGTCACTCGGCTATTACCTGACCAATACCTTTTCAAACTCGGTGACAGTGACGTGCCGTGAGGTTCGTAGCTGGTGAGGCACAGGAACCGGAAGTGATTACGTAATTTTGAGCTCTAGTTGTTTAAAAATGTATATAATGTATACATACATGTATATACAGCCGCGGAAAAAATTAAGAGACCACTTCAAAATGATCAGTTTCTCTGGTTTTACTATTTATTGGTATGTGTTAAAGTAAAATGTACATTTTAGTTTTATTCTATAACCTACTGGCAACATTCCTACCAAATTTCAAATAAAAATATTGTCATTTAGATCATTTATTTGCAGAAAAATGACAATTGGTCAAAATAGCAAAAAAGATGCAGTGTCTTCAGATCTCGAATAATGCAAAGAAAAGAAGCTCATATTCATTTTTAAACTACACAATACTAATGCTTACACTTAGGAAGAGTTCAGAAATCAATATTTGGTGGAATAACCTTGATTTAAAATCACAACTTTCATGTGTCTTGGCATGCTCTGCACCAGTCTTTCACATTGCCGTTGGGTGACTTTATGCTACTCCTGGCGCAAGAATTCAAGCAGCTCGGCTTCTTTTCATGGTTTGTGACCATCCATCTTCCTCTTGATCACATTTCAGAGGTTTTTTATGGGATTCAGGTCTCGAAATTGGGCTGGCCATGACAGGGTCCTGATCTGGTGGTACTCCATCCACACCTTTACTGGCCTGGCTGTGTGGAATGGAGCATTGCCCTGCTGGAAAAAACATTTCTCAGAGTTGGGAAACATTGTCAGAGCTAAAGGAAGCAAGTTTTTCTTCCGGGACAACGTTGTACTTTGCCTGGCTGAGGTTTGTAAAAGACCATAAGGATTGAAAAAAGCTGACTGGAGGGTCTTCTAGTTCGTCTTCTCTGATGAGTCCAATTGTCAGCTTTGCCCAACACATGGTCGTCTGATGGTTAGACGGAGACCTGGAGAGGCCTACAAGCCAGAGAGTCTTGCACCTACTGTGAAATCGGCCTCATCAGAGAAGACGAACTTAGAAGAACCTCCAGTCCGCTTTTTCAATCCTTATGGTCTTTTACAAACCTCAGCCAGGCAAAGTACAACGTTGTCCCGGAAGAAAAACTTGCTTCCTTTTGCTCTGACAATGTTCCCCAACTCTGAGAAGTGTTTTTTCCAGCAGGGCAATGCTCCATGCCACACAGCCAGGCCAGTAAAGGTGTGGATGGAGTACCACCAGATCAGGACCCTGTCATGGCCAGCCCAATTTCGAGACCTGAATCCCATAAAAAACCTCTGAAATGTGATCAAGAGGAAGATGGATGGTCACAAGCCATGAAAAGAAGCCGAGCTGCTTGAATTCTTGCGCCAGGAGTAGCATAAAGTCACCCAACGGCAATGTGAAAGACTGGTGCAGAGCATGCCAAGACACATGAAAGTTGTGATTTTAAATCAAGGTTATTCCACCAAATATTGATTTCTGAACTCTTCCTAAGTGTAAGCATTAGTATTGTGTAGTTTAAAAATGAATATGAGCTTGTTTTCTTTGCATTATTCGAGATCTGAAGACACTGCATCATTTTTGCTATTTTGACCAATTGTCATTTTTCTGCAAATAAATGATCTAAATGACAATATTTTTATTTGAAATTTGGTAGGAATGTTGCCAGTAGGTTATAGAATAAAACTAAAATGTACATTTTACTTTAACACATACCAATAAATAGTAAAACCAGAGAAACTGATAATTTTGAAGTGGTCTCTTAATTTTTTCCGCGGCTGTATGTCTGGTTTTAAAATTGTCATCTGATCAGAACTGGAAAAAACGTTACGTTTTATTGTCTAATACCATTATTTTAAAATGATCGATTTTTTATTGTATTATGATGAGTTATTAATAAGATATTAATAGTTACAAGCTAGAGTATGTAGCCCTCCACCAATGATATGGCTCATTTCATTTTGTCTGGAGAAAATATAACTACGGTGGTGGGATGCTAATTTAAATGACCATTTACCCAACTCGTTTTAAAAAAACAATTACATATTTATTCACACAACATATTAACAAGCAAACAGTTAAACACTGCATACATTGCACACAATACCAACATGTTCTACTGGCCAGTTTAATTTAAAGTTAGTGCACTTTCGTTGGAGCTCGTAAATAAAAACAAAAGTAATCCACTCACGACTTCCCTGTTCAGTGGAAATAGGTTGTCTTCTTCTCCCACGATCATCCTTGAGCGAATGCAGTCAGTGGCTAGTTTAACTCACCTAGTCTGCGCACACCTTCAAGCCAACTGTCCTGTAGAAGCAGCCTTTAGCGTGGTTCGTGTTGCGCATGTAGTCCCGTTGGGAAACGTGAAACACTCCAATGCAACTGTCAATACATTCTGTCCCGTCGTTTGAAGCAAAACTTTTAGCTCCTGCATTGGTCTCCCATTATTTATCATTTCACATTTCATTTCACGTTTGGATTGAAAGACCAGTTTTGAGATCTGCTTCAGCTTAGCATTACGATGTTCCATTTTCACCATCAAGTAGAAGTGTAGACGAAGTCCAACCGACGTCAGAACCTATACCCGACAAGTGCGCTCTCACTCGCCTCCTTACTTGAGGCAGTGGTACTGCCTGCCTCCCCTAAGGGATTTTTCAATGAGTTTTGAGCTCGACTCAAAGGTTCTACGCTTGCGCACGCATGTGTAAAACTCAGTTTGGAGTGATTCCGCAATCCCCCCATAGACACCAATGCATCGACCGCACGTCCCTGGTTCATTGGCTGATCACTGTCACTGGGAACCGGAAATGCGCAAATTCAGCGATTTTGATAATAAAAATGCCGAAATGATCGGAATCATGCAGAAATGACACCCGTAACACAGATTACTAGGGAAATATGAATATTTATTTTGCTCTGCCTCCCCTGCCTCCTATGACCGCACGTCCCTGCTCGGTGATAGTATTCACAACTAATTTGTCCTTCATTCTACCAAATATGATTACATGGCATATGATATTGCACCCGTGAGACAAGCGTTAATAGGGTTTTGTTTGGTTTACTGCCCTCTCTAGGCTGATAACTGACCAACCAAGCATATCAATTTTCTTTAAGGTTGATTTTTAGGTGGATCAGCTGTCTTTTTTGCCACTGGTACTGAATTGCCAACCTTTACATTTCGTGTCACAAATATATCCATAATATAGTCAATGTAAGCCTTACGCCCACTATACTTTCATGCTCCGGTAAAAGCTTTTTTTATTGTCCTGCTGCAATTAATACGCCAACGTCAATCAAAATGTTCACACAATGTTTTCAGTTCACATTTGTATCCTGGTCCCCCATCTAATGTTAAGTGCACCTGTGCTTTCAGTTCCTCTGCACACGTTGTGGGGCAATCACATTTTTGAACTGGAGCCAGGAACATTGCGTTCCACAGAGCTAGTTAAAAGGATGGGACGTTTGCTGGAAGCCAGTAGGGTTTTTGGAACATTGGAACTTGTCTGACCAGTCCGATTAGAAGGTTTTGCCGATGGCCTTTTCCATGGGAACTTGTTCCACAGTCAGGCGTGCTGCTTGGTTGGTTGGTTGGTTTGTTGATGATTCAACAGCGTTGTATGTGTGTCTGTGTGTGTATGCACAGATACTCTGTCCCCTTTACCTTTCCAGGCTATTTGTGTAATTTCCACTGTGACTCATCTTAACTTGATTCATCTTTGTTATCAATCACTTATTGCATGTATCTACCTCATAAGTCAGTTTAAGTAATGTAACTAATATGTTTTTATATGATGCTTGGCCAAGTATTAGTATTGAATGTCAAAATACTTGGTTTAGCCTACTTCTAGCAGTATTATATTCTTTTGTAATCCAGTGTATTAGAAATTATGCGAATAGCAAATGTTCTCGTGCAAAACATATTATGTCAAATACTTAGAAGGGGGGGTTGTGAGAACATAGTGTGCTGGAAAAAAGAAAGGGCGTAATCAAATTATTGCAGTGAAGCACAGGTGCAAACCAGTTTAAGGACCCTATTATGATGTCAAAATGGCCCAATGTACAGTAAGTCTATGGGAAAATGTGTATTAGTTTTTCTTTAATATCTTTAAAAGTATCAAGTTCATAAAAATGCATACATAGCATAAGTGTCCTTTACAAGACCTACAGTTCATGACAAAGTTCAAACAAAGTTTCAACGTTAAACGGTTCGAGCTGAATAAAGCACAGTAGTTTGTAAAAAGAACACGAATATGCATTTCCCGAAGAAAATACCAGTGCATAAAATGCAAAAGTTATGAAAGGAAGAAGAAAGGAAATAAGAGTGAACAAGAGTGAAAGAATAAAGGAAGAAAAGTGAACAAGAGTGGCTATGTATAAAGACAGTAAAGGGAAAGTGAAGAGGGAATTAGTGAAAGAATGAGAGAAAACTGAGTGAAGCAAAGAGATGGAGTGTGAGAAGGAGGAGTTGGAGAGGGATAGAAAAAAACCAAGTTGATGGAAGAAAGAAAATGAGTGAAAGTATGAGAGAGAATGGACTGGAGGAAGGAGATGTTAGAATGCCCGATGGATGAAGTGGAAGATATAGACATGGTGTCAGGTCCCCGGGGAGCTCTGCTCCGACCACGCCCCTTTCAGCTCACTCACTCTCCCAAACTGCACAGTCACAGTCACGTTAGGTCACATCAGTCACCAGCAGCAATCTGATTATCACCTACACCTGTCTCATTCTCTAGCCTCACTCACCTGCACCGTGTTCATAGTCACTTCAGTTTAATCATGCACACCTGCGTCCGTAAGCACTTCCATCACATTCACACTCACGTAAGGTTTCATCATTCACACCAACCTCAGCGATCACCTGCACCCGTTTGCACTCAGCTGATTAGTAATCACCCCCACCTGTCACTTCCCTTTATATTCCCCACTCTCCCTGCACTCAGGTGTCGGTTATTGTTTGGTGTCACACTTTACAGGTACCACGCGTTAGAGCTCTGCTCACACTGTTTCTTGTCCGTGCTTACCATTGTTCGCTACCCTCTGTGTTTTGTTCATGTTTGCCTGAAGTTTAGTTTTGTCCCTGCCGAGTTAGACTTTGTTTTTGTTTCCGGGTTCTTGCGAACCCGTGCCTTGTTTTCAGCAGTGCTGGGAGCCTGCGCCCCATCCTGGGCTGGACTATTCCCGAGGAGCGAACGCGCCCTGTGTTGCCGTTCGTTTGTTTCTGCTGTCAATCTATTCGCGAAATAAACACCCCTTTTCCCCAAACATGCTGCGGTTCCTGTGTTGTTCCGTGACACATGACATGGAGGAAGTAAAGGAAATGGAAGGGAGGATAGAGGACTGTAAAGTCAAAGAAGGCTGACAAAAAAGTTGAAAAAAATAGTTGGAATTGATGGACAGAGTAATTGAAAGAAGAAAAGATAGAAGAGTGAACAGGAGTGGCTATGGATAATGAGATAAAGAGAGTGAAGTGGGAAAATATTGAAAGGTGAGAAAAATGAAGTGAAGAAGAGAGATGGATTGTGAGAAAAAGTAGAGTGAGAGTGTGAGGGATCGGACGGTCACCCCACGTTGTTTGGCGACTGCACTGGGTGGTGAAGTGTTTATTTACAAAGGGCTCTAGCATCCCAAGACATGTGCCCAACCATACCGCAAACAAACCAACATACAGGCTGTACTTACAGGAACTGCAGCACTCTGCACCCTGGGCACCTGCTTGTCTTACTTAGGACCAGGGGCGGCTCGTCCATAAGGGCGATTGGGGCGACGCACTGCCTATGGGAAAAGGTAAAAAACATTTTTTTGTTAATTGCTTTGGATTAAAGCATCTGCTTAATGGCTAAATGACTAAATGTAAATGTCATAGTTTTTTTCTGTCAATAGTCTACTACCAGACCGTCTAATTTGCATTTAATTGTTATTGTCCAATCATGTAACAGCCAGGCAGTCAAGGCAAAAGTCATGCTTCAAATGTCCTTCGGGCGAATTCGGGCGAAATTAATCACCCCAGACCTCTCCCATTGACTCCCATGTTAAAGCATTTTTTTTTTTTCCAAAAAAGAGCTCTCAATGCAGTCTTTATGGCTTTGGGGAGGGCTCGCCCCTCCATGTCGTGTCATAAGTAATGGACGTAAAAGCCTATGGTAAAAGCCAATAAGGACGTCACACAGCTTCGACAGAGGCATGTCAAGATGGCACCTGTTCAGTACAACCATAGATATCTTATATAAAGGCTAGATAAGTTATCCGCGTTGCTGGCCGACGGAGTCAAATGTCCGCACAATGCGGCCATTTTGAGACGGAATAGCTTGCTCAGATAGGTGCCATAAATACACATGCACAAGCTATTTATGTAAAATCAATAGGCTACTAAATCTCGGCATACAGAATGGCAACAGGAGATAAATGTATACTTTTATTATCACCTTTTTAAAAGCAATATTACTGATATAATAAAATACAGGTGATCCCACGGGATCTCGTTTCCAGGGAACGTTCAGTAGAGCAGACTGCACAAAATTCTGGCATCTTCATTGCCAATAAAGTCAGCAATTTCCTGTGGAAATCATAATGTAGATGTTTAACAAACCAACCCGATTGGAAATCATGTGCAACTTCAGTTTTATTATGTGCAACTTAAGTTGTATTGAAAAGAAAGAACAATTATGCCTCGCCAATTGATGTAAAATGATTGAGACACAATAGCCGTGATACACAATAAAGCTGCACATTTCAACATGTTCAAGCATCGAGAATTATTACCAAGGTAATGACGTTCGTAAATTAAGTGATTTGTAAATCAGTCAAGATTTCCGCGAGATAAGAGTGTAAACGATTGTGAAGATCACTGACGTTACCTAACGTACCACTGATCCCTCCCGGAAGCTATTCCGTTCTTAAAATGGCCTCCTGTGCGGACATTCAAGAGTCCGCCATAATCCATCTAGCCTTTATATAAGATATCTATGAGTACAACAACTCCTTACGCTCTTTGACAGAAACTTCTTTTTAGTCAGCGTACTAATGAAGATAAATTGACCAAAAAAACGTATTACTTCCTTCACCAAAAGTATCCATTCAACAGGTTTCTACAAAGGGAGGGAAATTGGAACGAAAGAAAATCACGGTTGTGAAGTGGCTTACGTGGTCTGTATTTCTATATACCACTGTCACTTTTCATAGGTTTCACAGTGTGAACTAACTATGAATTAGTTTTTATGTGATGACTTATTTTGCTTTTGTAAGCCAATACTTTCAAGATAAGTAAATAAATATCGTTGGTTTGGATGTATGATGCCCCCTTCTTTATGTTGTTAGTGGACATATCATGTGTCCTGTTTAGCTATATTACATCATACAACATTTGAGAATCCTGAATGTAACTTTCTTCCATAGCGTTCCACCTGTAACTTGCTTCTATAGCTATGTAGAAACAGGGCAAATATTACTGTTGGTTGCTGCCAATAGTGGACAAAAAAGGTATTGCTGTAAATTGGCCAACTTAATGAACCCACTGAATGGGTAGCCTTAATCATTATCCCAAAAATTGCCGCCCCTGAGAATTTTCAGAAGCCGCCACTGCTTAGGCCCAATCACAGGCACCTGTTCGGCCCAAGCCAGTCCCCAATCCTAGGCACAGAGACTATCCTGAAACTAAGCACCTAAACTGGCCTTCGAAAACAAATACTTCATAAACTAAGCAACACAAGGAACACGAACATGGTACAGAGACGAGGCACACAGAACAAGTCATACAAAACAAGGGAACACAACAAAGCTAAAAGTGTCCAGGAATATAGACACTTACTGTTTCACCTCACACCGGTAAACAGGGAAAGCAGAACACCTGTTTCTCCCCAAAGTTCTGTAGCCGTGCTGCCGTATGCCTCTCTTGGCCAAGTCTCTCTCTCCCAGTCTTCTCATCAGGCACCCTTTAAATACACAGGCCACTTGGCTAAATTAGCTCCAACATTCGAATCAGGTGTTCCAGCCCCAACCATTATGGGGGTGGAGTCCAAAAGTCTTAAAGGGCACCATCCCATTTTGACACGGTGAGGAGGGGGAAAATTCAGCTTCTCACAGAGAGAGATAGGGAGAAAGATGGAGAGAAAAAAGTTGAGTATGGAAGGTGTCTTTTCCTAGCCTGGATACCAGCCCAAACCCCGCCCACAAAAATTTTGGTCAGGGAGATTTGGTCTGGCTCTGAACTAGTTGGGAGAGAGTTTCATCGGACAGATAAAGCCGGACCAATCAAATTGTCAGGGCGGGCTTTATATGATGATGGACAGATTATCAAGCGGTAAATTCGAAATCCTCCAAAAGATGGCGGTGTATCCGGCTTGTAAGTGGGACATATTTTATGTAAATTATGCTATCTACACGACTTTTTTATGTCTACATTGACTCGGTTAGTTGTATATGTGCAACAAGAATGAAGTGATTATTTGCATATTGAATCACATATTTTGTGATTAGGGATGAAAATGTATAAGATTTTAAGAATTCCTATTCCATAACGATTCTTGCTTATCGATTCGATTCCTTATCGATTCTCTTATCGATTCGATTCCTTATCGATTCTCTTATCGATTATTTTTAGGCAAGGTAAAAAAAAAAGAGCAGAAACAGGTTTATTTACATTCATTTCCTTTTATACTGTATAATATTCTCTGAATAGATAGAAATAACCAAAAACAAACCTAAGGATAGGTCAACAAACTCTCAAAGGGTTCAGGATCTCGGCACACAGACAACATCTTAAAGTGGGGTTCAGAGACCCATAGCCTAGGGATCCTTTTCCTTGATGGGGTGCCAGGGGGTCCTGGCAAAGAAAAAAAGTAATTAGTGTGCTTGCAGAAGGGAAGCACACTATTGTTCTTCGTTATTTTTTCTCCTCGTTTTTCTTGCGACGAATCAGGCCTCGCCCGATTGAGATAGAGACGCCGTTCAAACACAGATACTTCCGGCCCGAACCGGTGCACCCTGCTATATCTTTTTGTGGCGGTACTCCTTGCCACTCCTTTTTTCCCCATAGACTTGCATGGCAGAACTCTGTGCCATTATGACATCATAATAGGGTCATTAAACTGGCTTGCACCTGTGCTTCACTGACACCTGCGCCAAGGTCCCAAGGCTCCTCTTCTCTCTGTACCTCTCCATTCAACTGTATAACTAGGAATATTAAGAGACACCTTCCATACCAGGGCTCTACTCACTCATGCATACTCACTGATGTTTACTCACTCGTGCATACTTACTCATGCTTACTCACTCATGCATACTCACTCATGCTTACTCACTCATGCATACTCACTCATGCACACTCACTCATGTTTACTCACTCGTGCATACTCACTCATGCATACTCACTCATGCATATTCACTCATGCTTACTCACTCGTGCATACTCACTCATGCATACTCACTCATGTTTACTCACTCGTGCATACTCACTCATGCATACTCACTCATGTTTAATCACTCGTGCATACTCACTCATGTTTACTCACTCTTGCATACTCACTCATGTTTACTCACTCATGCATACTCACTCATGTTTACTCACTCATGCACATTCACTCATGCATACTCACTCATGCATACTCACTCATGCATACTCACTCATGCATACTGATTTGTGCGTGCTCATCCAGCAGGGAGAGTGTGTGTGGTAGGCGCGCACGGCTGATGCCTGCCCCAATTCCAAGGCACTTGTTCTCTCTGTCATGGCCGCAACAGAGCAAGCACACTCTCGCAGTTCGTTCACGAAACGCATTCTAGTTGTTTTTGTAATAAATCATTAAACTCAAAATTCTCATCAGATGGGGGAGCCTGGAAAATAATCTTATCAAATAGGAATCCCTCCCTGGTCTAATTTGTGGCAGTTTAGGGGTCCTTGATATACCAGAGTTTGAGAACCGCTGTGCTAAGTAATATTTGAACATTCCAATTACAGTGCAGTTGTTTTTTTAAGTGTATTCTCTTTGAACTAACATTAAAACTGAAATAAACAAATTGTGAAAGCTGGTTTACACAATGAAACAAATGGCACTTACACAATAGACTGTGAGTTTACCTTCGATATTAACAGATGAAGCACTAACGTTAGCCGTGCTGCTGTTGCTTGGTTGAGAATCATTAATGTTATCGTCGCTCCATAGCGCTCAAAAACGCATTCCTGTAAATGTATTGCATGCAGTATGGACACATGTTTCGCCGTCGTGGTAGTTTTTCCCCCCCTTCTCGAAATAGACGTTTTGCAAGTGGCCCTGTGGTCATCTTTTTGCGTGAAATATAACCACACTTTTGAGCACCTCTGCCTAGATCCCATGTTGCCTACAGTCTAAAACAAAACAAAGCTGCGTGCAAGTTTTTTTTTTTTTAAGTTTCTATAGCGGAATGGAATAGGACTTTGGCTAACGATTCCAAGGAATCGGTCCACCATCCCTATTTGTGATGCAGACTTAAAAATGTAACTTTAGCCCAGAATCTTTTTTGTTCTCACAAATCAAGACTATTTACTTACAGCTATCAAGTGACATGATGGTGTCACCTCCAAGTTAAAATTGTAAAAGGGGGAGAGAGCTGTCAAAAGTTTCGAAGTTGGCATTAGCACATTGACTTTGTCATTTTCTGAATGCCTCTATGAAGTGGTAGTTATATGAACTTTGTTTTTTTTAAAGATAAAAATAGATTAACAGGTTAAACCTTTTACATGGACAAAGTCAATGTGCTAATGCCAACTTCGAAACTTTTGACAGCCCTCTCCCCCTCCCTATCGAAGGGGTGTGGCCCCCGAGTCATTTCACGGACTAGTCAGAAACTTTCTGGAAATGTTCTCAGAGTAGACAGCAATAAGACTGAGTTGTTCACCTTCCTCTCAGATGCTCTGCTTAGATGTACTGGTACTTGATTGATTACTTGTCTGCCCTGCCCTGAGAATTCCCAGAGATAAGGATCCAAAAGCACGACCAAACCTTCCCAGCCCTAAACAGACTTGCAGAATGGCGTATTTTTACCGACTTATGATTGGATTGTTGAATAATGTGTAGGGCTGAACGATTTGGGAAAATAATCTAATTGCGATTTTTTATTTTCTTTTTCACAATATTGCGATTGCGATTTAAAAAAAAAAAAATGTTATTTTTCTCCAAACAAAACGTAATGAATGATTTAAATTTGACCAAAACAATATTAGATACATTTAGTGTAAAATATTCTTTCCCACATCTAACTGCTCATTACAGAAACAAGAACAACAAAACTGTGCATTTAAGTAATGTAAACAAAGTCATTGTAAGTATAAACACAAGGCATGCAGATTATAAACACTGTGCAAAATTTACCAGCTAAAGAAAACGTTTTTTAGACCACGTTTTAATCATGAACGTTGCAATTACAAAATCGCGTTTTATCATATAGCGATTTTATTGCAAATGCAATTAATCATTCAGCCCTAATAATGTGTGTATTGCTGGTACTGGAACATGGACATCTCAACATTGAAGTAGCAGTTCAAAGAGAAGGCTGCCACGTGGCAGAGCTACCTTTCCTGATAAACCACGTGGCAGAGATGCCTTTTCCGATAAACCACGTGGTAAAGATGCCATTTCTGATAAACCACGTGGTAAAGATGCCATTTCTGGTAAACCACGTGGTAAAGATGCCATTTCTGATAAACCACGTGGTAAAGATGCCATTTCTGGTAAACAACGTGGCAGAGATGCCTTTTCCGATAAACCACGTGGCAGAAAGGCCATGACAAGATCACAGACCATGACGCTTCTGAAAGGCCACACAAGGTCACAAGATGAGCAATCTCCAGAATCCATACCTGAAAAGGGCGAGGCACCTGTTGTCACAGGAAACTGCAATATGCAAGCTGTTGAAAATAGATGTAACAGAGGTTCTCGACTAAGTTAATTCTGTTTAGGTAAGCAAGGACAGGGGTACTGGGTAGAAGACAGGTGGCTAGATCTTTAAAAAGAGCTTGGTGACTTGGTCCTCAGTCAGTCTGCCTGATCGTTCTTGCTTTAAGTTAAGAGTTTTTGAGATGCTCCATGGACCAGCTCAGCAGCAGTTAACTACTCTGAAATATACCATTCAGTATAACCTGCCTGTTTGCCTTAAGACATTTCTTGTGAACTCTTAGAATTTTTCACGACATAACTTGTGTTTCTTCATGTGTTTCATGCATTGACTGGCTGTGACACAGTATCAAGCTTTGCTGAGGAAAAACTGGTTCCCTGAGATAAGGATCTGCACAAACTGCACACTGTTGATTGATGGATTGATTACTAGTCTGCCCTGCCCTGAGAATTCTTTATAGAGTAGTTGGATATCTTGTCCCCGAGATAAGGATCCAATTCTGTGGTGGCAAAAGCATTACCAAACCATCCCAGCCCTAAGCTGAGTTGCATAACTTGTGAATCTTCCTGCTCTTCCTGTGTGTCATGCATTGACTGGCTGTGACACATTATCAAGTTTGGATGGGCACGGGAAAAGACTGCATGGGCTGTGTGGGCCGTCTTTTCAGAGCCTGTTAGAGCTATGTTCTGCCCATCATGACATTCCACAGGAGGTAATGGCCACAATAGAAAGGTTCATCATCCTGCTCTATGACTGAACCAGCACATCCACAGACATAGACCATGCTAGAAGGAAATTATTTGCGAAACGGCACAATGTGCAGTCAATCGTGGGTAAGCAGCAGAATTATTTTTGCTTACCATTATGTTTTTTCCCTTCTACCCATGGTTTAGGACTAAGTGGAGCTTGTATCTGGTCATTATGAACCATTCTGTACATGCCTTCAAGATGCAGGGCAGTCCAGCTATGAACTTGTCTCCTGCAAATGTTAGAAGGGCTGCCATAGACTGCACAGCCCTGTTACTGTGAGGGCGATTGCTGACTTTTCCATGATAGACAGTTCATATTTTCACACATAGACCTAATTTCGCCTATGTTGCCTTATAAACAGATGGACACTTTCTAGTAGGCTTAATGTGAGAGTCACAATCTGAACTCGGCAAAATGAAAAAAGTGTAATTTGATGTTATGATCCTCTATATCAGGGGTGCCCAAATTCTTTCTTGGCAGGGGCCAAATATTAATCGGAGTGGAGGGCAGAGGGCCAAAACCAGAGTTTCATGTTAGGTCATGCCCCATTATATTGAAATGTATTGCATATATGTACCCAATTAACATTACCATTAATATACATACCTGCAAACTCAGAAGGGCTAAAAAAGGTGACAAACCAATCCCCTGTAGGGGGGTCTGGGGGTATCCTGCCCCCACAGATTTTTTTGTGATTTTAACATGTAAATGAAGCATTCTGGTATACTCCAAGAAGAAAATAATGGGGAAAGATAACATTTGCTTCAGGTAAAAAAAGAAACATTTATTAACATATCATACTAATTTAATATAATCTATTAAGGACATACACAGGGAAGATGTTAAAATCCCGGTGCCGTAGGTAGGGGACTTATATATTGACCAATCAACTAACAGCGAGTAAAAGGCTAATAAACATGATGGCAGGCAAAAAGAGTGACTACTGATGTTTCGATGGAAATACTTTTATCAATCAAAAGAGAAAAATATAACAGTTGCGTGTAAGCTGTGCCGTGGAAACAAGCACCTCTCAACTACACTCGACTCCACAAACATTTGTTAAGCCAACACGAACAGGTGAAACTGAAGGACAGACTGCTCCAACTCAGATAGTACAGGGCTCTCAAGTTTTGAAGACAAGCAAGAGTGACATATTCCCCCGGTCATTCCGCCCGCCCCGCCCCTGTCGTACGCCCCCCCTCCCCCCAGTAACAATACAAGTATGAATGTCTTATATATGCATAGTCATAGAATTAGATGTATTAATTGGGAATTTTTTTATTATTGTACATTGCAGTCAACCTTATGCATTTAAATGTACCTTGACCTCTTGTACACTCATCTCTGTAGTCAATGGCAAGTAAAGGTTTTTTACTGTGTTGGTTGACTTCAGTGCCTGCTGTTTGGCCTGATGCCCCTTACTGCCTATAAACTTTGTCACATCCAGCACACCTTGAGTGGCACAGGAGTTCTCTTGGCGGCAGATAAAACACCAGTATGCTCATTTGATTTTTAACTGACATCTTTGAAAGACAGATGCAATGATTAATGCATCCATGGCCAGGACATTTATAACATGCTAGTATGCCTAATGAGTTTGCTACTAACAACTTCACCAGGCATGAAGAAGCCTCGGAATCTGAATAGAATGTTCAAGCAAACACATTTACAAAAAATAATGCCCAGAACATCATTGGATATTAAAGGCTGCCTCATATTCGTTCGAATTATAGGCTATATATATTTTGAATAGGCCTAAATGTTAGAATGATCAATGGATAAAGTGTAAGATATAGAAATGGCACGGAGGATGTAAAGGAAATGGGAGGGAGGATAGAGAACTGTCAAGGCAAAGAAGGCTGACAGAAAAGTTGAAAAAGGTGTAGGAATTGATTGACAGAGTAATTGATAGAAGAAAGGAAAAAATAGTGAAGAGGAGTGGCTATGGATTATGAAATATAGAGAGAGCGAAGAGGGAAATACTGAAAGAAGCAGATACAAATGGAGTGAAGCAGAGAGGGAGTATGAGAGAAAGTAGATTGAGAGGGATAGAGAGAAAAAGGAGAAGAAAGAAAAGAAGACAATGGAAGGTGTCTCTTTATATTCCTAGTTATACAGTTGAATGGAGAGGGACAGAGAGAAGAGGAGCCTTGGAACCTTGGCGCAGGTGTCAGTGAAGCACAGGTGCAAGCCAGTTTAATTACCCTACTATGATGTCATAATGGCCCAATGTAAGTCAATGGGAAAATGTTTATTAGTTTGTCTTTAATATCTTAAAAAATATATGAAAAATAAATAGCATAATTGTCCTTTAGAAGACCTACGCACCATGTCTGAATGAAGTTTCAAAGTTAAGCGGTTCAAGCTGAATTAAGCGCAGAATGGGTACAAAGAAGAAGAAGAAGTAGAAGAAATGTAGGAATAACAATACAGAGCATGTCATGCACTGTTATAAATCCCCACTAACCCCACTGAAAATATTCAAATCCCTACTGAATAAAGCAGGGTAATAAGGAGAAGAGGGATGGTTTGAGTAATTGAAAGAAGAAATGAAAGAAGAGTGAACAGGAGTGAAAGAATGAATCTGACTCTCACAGACTGCCTGCACTGTATGATCCTTCTGCAGAAAATCATTTTTGTAATCTAGCTTTCTCTGATGCATGTCCACACCTGTGCTAATATGTAATTTAGCTAACATTACTGTGGAAACTGGAGCCAGGAACATTGTTTTCCACAGAACTAAATAAAAGGATGGCACGTTTGCTGGAAGCCAGTAGGGGCTGTCATATGTGTGTCTGTGTGTGTATGCCCAGATACTCTGTCCCCTCTAACTTTCGGGCTATTTGTTTAACTTCCACTGTGAGGGACTAGTCATGACCAGATTTGGGAAAGACACAATAGTCCCCACCATTGTGTTAATTAGAGAAAAAAATATTTTGCACAATATATTTGCAAACTCATTCATAATATTATCAATACTATGTTTGTCACCCAGAAGACTGAAAAATACATTTCCAAGTTTTCCAATGCGCCCTCAAGCCTGCGAGACAAGATGCTGTCATTTGGAAACACTTTGTGAATCGTGACTTGCAGAAAGAGAGCTGGCAGTAGTCTGACACGGTAAGCTACTAAATACGCCAGGAAATAATAAAGCTTCATTTTAGTATTTCGTTTGGTCACAGCATTGATATTTTTGACCCTTTTGTGCTTTGTAGATAGAAAAGTGCCACCTAAAAAGAAGAGAGATAACACAAGTTTTTTCACCACCAGAGAGTAAAGGCCCTGTCACACCATAACATTCTGGTCAACGTTTTATGACATTAGAGGAAACGTTGGTAATCGTCCATGGTCGCTGGTAAAGCGCCAGAAGAGCGTTGTGTAAAAGCTGGTGAACGCTGTACTCGTCAGTGATCGGCAGAGAACGCTGGTCCGAAAATACATTTTTGAACATGCACAAAAGTTCTCATGGAGACCAGCATTCTTCAACATTTAATTTAAATGCTGGAGAACGTTTGTGAAACTTTTACTAACGTTGCACGCGTTTGGCTATCGTATCACAGTGGCTATCGTTACCAAGGGAAGATCTTGATTTTAGCATGTCCCTTCTTCAATGAATATGTTATTAGTAGGGCTGTGAAACGATTCAAATCTTTTATCAAATTAATCACAGGTTTCTGTGGATTAATCCCGATTAATCACATATTTTTTTCGGTATATTTTTGTGAGAAAAATATGTATGACAAAAGACGAATATATACATTTAAAATGTTTTCTTTTTTTAATTCATAAAAAACTAAAATAATGGTGCTGCAAATGCTGCAAAGCAATAATCTTTGCTATTCCATATTGGACATTAATACATCGAAAATGATGATCCTTATGATATGGCTTTGTATCTAATCACCGGTTATTGCTCTCAGGTTGTGCCTTATGCATACTGTTGTGTTCTGTAATACTGTTCTATATTGTGCTACCACTAGGAGGCACTGTTCCACAATCAATGCTAGCTAATTTACGTACATAGAGCAGAAGAAGAGTGAACCTCAATGTCACTAGTCACATACTTTCATGCTACTAACAGTTCTCAGTAAAGAGTGTTAATATCATCCTGCTTGTCGTTATTCTGAAGCTTCACTACACCACACATACCTTGGGATACCCAGGAGCAGGTTGCCCGTTCACAAAATGCTAAAATAAAAGAAAGTTCATAATGGCCTTTTGGGACGTTTTGTTTGAGATTGATACAGTATATTAAGCTCCTTGCAAATTGATGGCGTTTGCTATCGCTAGCTAAGTGTGCAACCTTACAGACGGTAACATTAACATTTTGACAATAACATTAACATTTTATTTTAACATTAACACATTTGTTGGAGAGACTAGTTAATTATTTGTAGTCGTTATAATACTAGTTGACATGAACCATAACTGTTTGGGGGTGTTCTCTCAACTAGATAGCTAGCTAGATAGCATAATTCGCTAGCTGGCTAGATCAAGAAGCTTCATTTACTTTGGAGCAGACATGTGTGTTTGTTGATCTTTGATACATTGAGTTGGGAGCGGGTTCTCCCACACTGTTAAATCCACAGCCGGCTCCTTTCCTCCTTTGTTTTGGGCTTTAGAAATGCGGAAAAAAACGACGTGTCGCTCTAAAAATCTCAGGGTACCTTGTGTCAGATCTACAAGTCCAGTATGAACACCGTTTCACCATGCTCATCAATACTCAAGGTTGTCTGACCCTCTTCTCTTAGTAGAGGTTGCTCAGGTAAGATTGGACAAGGGCCGTTCTAGGGAGGAGTTCGCGAACAGTCAATTGTGGGTTTATTGGAAGCTCATTCTGCACATGCGTTAAATGATTTAAAAAAATAACGCATTAATCCTGTAATTTAATCATAACGCGTTAACGCGTTATTTTTCACAGCTCTAGCTATTAACCATGATCAACAAACGCAACTTATATCATTGCAAATGTTATTCTGTGCACTATAAATCTACATATTCCATGCTATCATGTCATGCAAGGTCATTATCTAGCGAAAAGCGGGAGGTTGTCAGCTGGGGTAGTCTTGTCGGCATGATGTTCACTGTTCAGACGATGTTCACTGTTCAGCGTTTCATACCCGTTTGACCATAAAACCCACACGCTAGCAAAACGCTATTCTGTCGTTATTCACAGGCTCAATATGCTTGTCTAACGTTGACTAATCGTTCGTTGCGCGCCAGTGACGCGTCAACACACGTTCGTCGCTAGGGATGAGAATCGATAAGATTTCAACGATTCCGGTTCCTTATCGATTCCTGCTTATCGATTCGATTCCTTATCGATTCGATTCCTTATCGATTCGATTCCTTATCGATTCTCTTATCGATTCTTATTGGGCAAGGAAAAAAATTACCATGAACAAGTTTTCTATGAATAGATGATGCACATCATTATGTATGTATACATTTACATGTTTTAAATAACCAAAAACAAACCTAAGAATAGGTCAACAAACTCTCAAAGTGGGGTCCAGAGACCCATAGCCTAGGGATCCTTTTCCTTTATTGGGTGCCAGGGGGTCCCAACAAAGAAAAAAAGTATTTGTTTGATTAGAATTCCAACCATAAGTAACAGAATGTATGACTGATTTGGTAATGGGTTTCATACATTTTTTGCAATAAAACATCTAAACTCAAAAATCTAAAATAGATGGGGGAGCCTGGAAAATAATCCCTCCCTGGTCTAATTTGTGGCAGTTTAGGGGTCCTTGATGTACCAGAGTTTGAGAACCGCTGTGCTAAATTTGACTATTTGAACATGCCAATTACAGTGCTGTTAAAAAAAAAAAAAAAGTGTATTCACCTTGAACTAAAAATAAAACTGACATAAACAAATAGTGAAAGCTGGTTAACACAACAAAACAAATGGCACTTGATTTTAGTTTGTGAAAAAAGAGGACACTTTGGCACTAAATGGCACCTACACTGAATGGCACCTACATCGATACCCGACAGAGTTCTTGGACATCTTTTTCACATGCAGATGACCCTGCCCCCTCTCAGCCACGAAGTTTTCTTTTTTTTTTATACAGATTTCATGTACTATTGTAAACGATACAACTAGTTGAGACTGCAAGATGCTCAGTGTTGCCAGATTGGAAATGCCGTATCTATCAGAGGCTCAAAATGATCGTATTTGGAGGATAATTATCCTATCTGGGAACACTAGGAAGGCGGTCAACCTCGCGCAAAAAGGGAGATACCCTTTCCCAAACTTGTAAGGACGTAATGACTAGTTTGTGAAAGACCCAGAGGAACAATAATATCTGGCAAAATCCCGGACGTTTTTAGGTCTCTAAAAGAGGAAATGTTTGGGTAAAGGAGGACGTTAGGTCACCCTAACTAACACAATAGACTGTAAGAGTTTACCATAACAGATAAAGCGCTAACGTTAGCCGCGCGGCTGTTGCTTGGTTGAGATTCATTAACGTTATTTTCACTCCATAGCGCTCAAAAACGCGACATTTCTGCAAAGTTACTGCATGCAGTATGGACAAATGTTTTGGAGGAATGGTAGGTTTTCCCCCCTTTGACGAAAGAGATGTTTTGCAAGCATTGCAAGTGGCCCTGTGGTAATCTTTTTGCGTGAAATATAACCACCCTTTTGAATGGCTTTGCCTAGGCAGTCTAAAGGCGCTCACATGCTTGTCCGATCGTGCTCTCCGATCTCACGAGGCACGCCCTTAAACGCCCTCCTTGAAGTGGGACCACACCTTTGAGCACCTCGGAAAGCCATCCGAGGGTGTCGGATGGCCTCTGGAGCACCGCTTGAATTTTCTCACTATCCGATCCGAGCTGTCCGACACCCCTGGCTAAAATGACGTTTCCTGTTTCGTTCCCTATATGACAGCACCTCCGTTTTTAAAAAATCGCTGAGAGATCGCTGGGAACCTGGGGCTGGAGGTCCAGGAGTGCATTAGGAGTTGGAGGAAGATCAGGGACAAGTTTGTAAAAATGAAAAAAACTATGAAGGGCACCAGCGGCGATGCAGGAGGAAAACCGACATCCCCCTTCTTCCTTGCTCCATCGTGGCTCTCGCCGCATATAAAGCATAGGGAGACGTCGTCTAATTACAGCAATAATAAAAACATTTCTTGGTTTTCGAACAGCCTCTTTGTGTTTGAGTTAGCAGAGCATGCAGTGTAAATGATTAAATTGTAAAGAACCTGAATTGTAGACGTAAAAAAGCAGAACTGTTTGTGTGGTATAATAATAGAAAATATTCGACAATAACCGCGAGCTTGGTCATTGTCGTTAGTAATTCATTTCACAACAACAGCCTCTGATCATTAACTAAAAATACACGGGATAAAAACAAACGATTTCTTATTTTATAGTTTGTTGTTGATGATGTAATGGCCTTGTAACATCATAATAAACCGTTGGTAATCTCCACAGCCCCTCGTAGAACCATGCAGGTAGAGGTCAGTCGTACAATCATCAGATTAGAAAGGGCGTGTCTCTCGTGAAGTCGTACGAGGTGAATTGGATAACCATGCAAATGCCTTAAAGCTGCCATGTTGGCTGCAGTCTAAAACAAAACAAAGCTGCATGCACGTGACATACCTAAATGGCATCTACATCGATACCCGAATTAAACAAAATCTAAAAATGAATAACTTTTTAAGGTATATATAGCAGAATCGGGAAAGGAAAATCACGCACCAAGTCACAAGCATCCGTGTTCAGGTCTGATAAGTAGTCAGTGACTTTGTTCTACCGTGCAGAACAGAGCTTATGCTGCTGAGGAAGTGGGCGGACCAATATGCAAATACAACCACTGTGGAGAATCTATGAAAAGGGATCGGCACACCAACACCCATTTCATTTGTGCTTAGACATTCATCTGACACTGGGAGACCATGGAAACATTTTTTTCTCCACCATTTGTCATTGTACCTGTTGTTGTTTTTACCATTTGTATGGCTAACCTTTTCTGCTGCTTTGCTTCTACACCAATCCCTACAGGTAACAGTTTACTACTCATTGATCATTTTGGTTCATTTAGAGATTGACGATTAGTTTTTGCACAATGCTACACATTTTTTTAAATACATGTTAGATATTTAGAAGCTAATGTTTTTTTTTTCAAATAACTGTTTCAAACTTTTGTCTGTGTGAGTGGGTTGAGAGTATGATATTTTAGCCCTAGACATCTATAGCTCTGATGTTAAGAATACGGAGTATTCTTGCTGTTCCACACATACATTTTATTTTGTCCGGATAATATGATTAATAGTTTGTTCCACAAAAAAGCGAAATCTGAGGTTAACCTTGTTTGTTGTTCCGTGGTTTAGTTAAAACATTAACAATAACGTCTCCCTTTTCTTCGAATTCAACTTTATCTTCTAAATGTGCCATTGGAGCAAATCAAACATAAAATCTAAATTTTTCTCTCTTCTTTTTTTTATAGGTGAACCCCTGAGGATTGTGCTGATTGGAAAGACTGGAGCGGGGAAGAGTGCTTCAGGGAACACCATTCTGGGGAGAAAAGGATTTAAATCAGAGATTACTTCTAATTCTGTCACACAAACCTGCTTTAAAGGGAGTATCGATAGTCCGAGAGAGATTGAGGTGATTGATACACCTTGTATTTTAAAAGAAAAGGGGAAAAAAAATGAGATAGTGAAGTGCATCAAAGAGACAACTCAAGGGCCCCACGCATTCCTGCTGGTGATGAAGCTGGGCCGCTTCACTGAAGAGGAGGAGAAGGCAGTCACGGCCATAAAGGAGATCTTTGGGGAAAAGGCTGTAGACTTCATGATTGTGCTGTTCACTCATGGTGATAAACTTGAGGGTCAGAAGATCAATGATTATGTGAGGAAAGATATCACCGGACTGAGGGAAGGGATACGGAGCTGTGGTGGACGATTCCATGTATTTAACAACTGCAGCCGTAGTGACCGCACTCAGGTTGTTAAGCTGGTGGAGAAAATAGATGAGATGGTGGCACTAAATGGGGGACGTCACTTCATTAAGGAGAGTTAGACGGATCTTGATTCTAAAGATGCCTCAAGTGACATCATCAAGTAATTCTGTAATATGGTTGGTCAATTTAGGTGGTTATCGAAAAGTATTGTGATATTGATTCAAGACTATGATAATCAACTTACTGAATCATCATTCACAGAAGTCTAACATTTTCATTGTTCTGCAATAGTTAAGTAGATTGTTTTATTCATTGTATTATCTTTATAGATATAGGTATATAGATTATCAATATTATATTTATATAATATATATGTACTGTATATATGTTAGTGTCTGTTACTAACTTTTTTAAGATATCTTGTTGATGGTGAATCAGGTGTTGTTTTGGTATCCAAATGTTCCAATGAGCTAATGATGACTAAAATATCTTGAGGTGATTGTAGTTTGCTTGTTAGACACAAGTGTTTCATATGTAACCAATACTTAATTCTGTATTTAGAATTGCTTTAACCTTTTTCTATATAATACATTTACTTCTATGTATATTGAACAAATTCTTTTTAACCATACTGACTGTACTGGATGTGCTTCTTCTCACTGTCGATAGCACACCAAGCTTCATCATGTAGCATGTCACTGTGACTAAAGTAAACTCTCATTGGTTCAGCTTCGTCATGTAGCATGTCACTGTGACTAAAGTAAACTCTCATTGGTTCAGCTTCGTCATGTAGCATGTCACTGTCTGAAATGCTTGTTACTGTAACAACCCTCAGTTGACTAAATAAACTGTATTTCAGTTTGTTGAAAAAGTGCATTACAGACAACCATTTTATATGATGTACATTCCAGCTTAGCCGGTTACCTGGGTTAGGTATAAACTCAATATTGTCCTTGAGTGACATCATCACAGCATATTAATGGTCTAAGTCTACATCAACATTGGCAAACATTGTTAAACATTCACAGTTTATTTGGACCACATTGCCTAGTCCCTTTATATGGTCAGCATCACCATACAGTATCCATTCATTCATGTCATTACACATTCAGGATCATTAAAACAGTGCACATGGTCACAGTAGAACCAGGACATAAACAGAAGAGCAGAAGATTTGGATGTGAAAAGAAAGGAAAACATGAAAAGTGGACAAACTGATTTGAAAGGGTGGTCGTCTAGCAGCCTAAATTCTGACATCAAGTTCCCCTCTCTTTGTTGCTGGTAATACCAAAAGCTGTTTGGAATTTAGAGGAATCCTGCCTGATTGTAAACATTTGTTCCTTTGAAAAAAGACACAAACTTTTTGTCCTAATAAACAGAGACAAGTTCAGGTGCCAACTGTATTACTGATCTTAAAATCTAAATCTAAAAATTAAGCTCTTATTACTAAATCTGAGTTAGTTAGCTATCTGATTGGTCAACAGAGCTGGCAGCCTTTTTATACAAGAACTTTAAAGAACATTACAAATATGCAGTAAATATAAAAAAGCAGCTTTAGTATTTTAGACTTACTAATATAAAATATAAAGGAAGTTTACAGCAATAGTATTATACAGGTTTAATTGACTAATATGTATTATAGGAAGTTAAATTCTACAGAAATATGGACGAGCCCCCATTATGGTACGACCTGCCTCATAGGGAAGCACCATAATGAGAACACACAACCCCAAATGTTAGTTTATAATTAGATGTATTATTATGTAGGGGGAAAGGGTAAGTGGAGTGTAAGCTGCTTGTCCTGCTACGGGTAAGCAGTTGCAGAGAGTGTGTGAGAAAGAGAGAGGGCCAGTTCTTAAAGGCATCTGACACCTGTAGGTAATGGAGTTAGAGCTCCCCCTGGTGGTAATTAGAGAAACACACTCCAAACATCCAGGGCGTACATAGAAGAGCACAGGCACAGATATGAATTAATGTGTGTCTGTGTGTGTGTGTGTGTGTGTGTGTGTGTGTGTGTGTGTGTGTGTGTGTGTGTGTGTGTGTGTGTGTGTGTGTGTGTGTGTGTGTGTGTGTGTGTGAGCGAGCGCACTGATCTGAGAGTTGTTGTTGTGTCTGTGTAACACCAATAACCCAAATAAATAACCCAAAGAGAGAGTACTGGTGCCTATATATAGACAGATAAACATACGAACAGACACACATAGATCCTGGTGTTTCGTTGGGGGTTGCTGTGGGTATCTAGTTCAGATGTGTGTTGCCCTTGTTGTGGCACACACACACACACACACACACACACACACACACACACACACACACACACACACACACACACACACACACACACACACACACACACACACACACACACACAAACACACACACACACTGTGGTTACAGGGACAGAGAGGCTGCAGTGCAGACTCACAACACAAAATGGCAGCACAGCATCTAGCCAGGACATTATTTCTGGGGGGGGGGGGGGGGGGGGGCAAGCTATGGCCAGTCATTTATTTGGGGTGGCACTTGATGGTCAAAAACTTCTATTTTAAAACTCACACACTGCATCACTTAGAGCAGCAGTTTTTTAACGGCTCATCTAACCGTAAACAATGGATTGAACCTTCTTATGGACACTAATGATGTCATATTGATAATCCCATGTTATTGGATTTGGTTTGTGTCTTGCGCTGTTGATGGGGGCATGGCCCAACATGCTGCGAATATGGGGCTGGGGCTGACCATTGGTAGCCTGAGAAAGTGGAGTTCTACTGTGCAGAACAGAGTTTATACTGCTGAAGTACTGGAGTTCTACCGTGCAGAACAGAGTTTATACTGCTGAAGTACTGGAGTTCTACCGTGCAGAACAGAGTTTATACTGCTGAAGTACTGGAGTTCTACCGTGCAGAACAGAGTTTATACTGCTGAAGTACTGGAGTTCTACCGTGCAGAACAGAGTTTATACTGCTGAAGTACTGGAGTTCTACCGTGCAGAACAGAGTTTATACTGCTGAGGAAGTGGGCGGACCATTATGCAAATACAACCATTATGGAGATTCTATAAATTAGTATCAGCACACCAAGACCCATTTCATTTGTGCGTAGACTTTCATCTGACACTGACAGACCATGGGAGGTTCGTCTTCTAAGACCCAACATACTCCTCGACGTACTCCGGCTACCCCACCTATCCCTACAGGTAACAGTTTACTACTCACTGCGGATTTTGGTTCATTTAGAGATTTAGGATTTGTCTGTGTGAATAGGCTGAGAGTATGATATTTAACCATAGACATCTATAGCTATGATGTTGAGAATACTGACATTTTCCCGAAATGTTTAATAGCTTGTGTGTTATACATTTGTGTATTTGTAATAAAGTTACAACCATGTAGCAAAATCTGAGGTCAACGTTGTTTGTTGTTCTGTGGTTTAGTTAAAAATTAACAATAACTTCTCCCCTTCTCTTCAAATTCAACTTTATCCTGTAAATGTGCCATTGGAGCAAATCTAACATCAAATCTTAATCACACAGTAACAGCTACTGCAGCAGTTTAGCAACATATACAAAATATATAGCAGCCCATGTATGACTGAGGGAAATTAGATGCAGTGTGTATTGATATAATGATTATATATATATTTATAATAGGCCTACTGGGGTAAATCTGATACAGAGTGTATGTTGATATGATGCATGTTGTTTATAGGTGAACCCCTGAGGATTGTGCTGATTGGAAAGACTGGAGCTGGGAAGAGTGCTTCAGGGAACACCATTCTCGAGAGAAATGGGTTTATATCAGAGATATCTTCTAATTCTATCACACAAACTTGTACCAGAAAGAGTATATATAGTCCCAGAGAGATTGAGGTGATTGATACACCTGGTATTTTAGACCCATGCAGAGATCCAAATCATGCAAGAAATGAGATAGAGAAGTCCATTCAATACTCATATCCAGGGCCCCACGCATTCCTGCTAGTGATTCAGGTGGGCCCTTTCACTGAGGAGGAGCAGAATGCAGTCAGGGCCTTACAGGAGCTCTTTGGGGAAAGGGCTGCAAACTACATGATCGTGCTGTTCACTCATGGTGATGCACTTAGGGGCCAGACTATCAGTGACTATGTGGACAGAGGTCACCCCAGACTGAATGAAGTGATACAGAGTTGTGGTGGAAGATACGATGTATTTAACAACCGCAGCAATGACCGCACTCAGGTTGTTCGTTTGGTGGAGAAAATAGATGAGATGGTGGCAGCAAATGAGGGAGGTTACTTCATTTAGGAGTTTTTCACCTGAGTTAGACGGATCTTGGTTCTTAAGATTATCTGATCATGCATCAAGTCATTCTGTAATACAGTTGGGCAATTTAAGGTGTTTATCGAAAGGTATTGTGATATTGAGATAATCAACTTACTGAACCAACATTCACAGAAGTCTGACATTTCCATTGTTTTGCAATAGTTTAGTAGATTTTTTTAATTAATTGTATTATCTATAGAGATATAGATATATAGATTATCAATATTATAAATATATTTAGTGTGTTACTAATTTGTTTAAGATAACTTGTTGATGGTGAATCAGGTGGAGTTTTAGTATCCAAATGTTCCAATGAGCGAATGATGACATGAAATATCTTGAACTGATTATACTGTTGTTTGCTTGTTTGCCAGTGTTTCATATGTTACCAATACTTAATGCTGTATGACTTTAGAATGACTTTAATCTTTTAAGTCAGGCATTTTCTTCCATGTACAGTATATTGAACCAATTCTTTAAAAACATACTGACTGTATACTGAATATGGTACTGGGAGAAAAATATCAGTGCTACTTCTCACTGTCAAAAGCACATCATGTAGCATGTCACTGTGACTGAAGTAAACTCTCATTGGTCCAGCTTCATCATGTAGCATGTCACTGTGACTAGGGATGGGATTCGAGAACTGGTTCTTTTTTAGAACCGGTTCCCAGTGAACCGATTCTTTAGAATCGTCAGCCAAATTCTTTAACGGTTCTGCTTACGGTACTCTGTACTGTTGAGCATGCGCAACCTTTTATAGATTCTTCAGACTGCAGCAAACATGTCAACTAGGCAGAAGCGTTCTAAAGTTTGGCTGTATTTCACACGACAAAATGACAACTACACCACTTGTCACGTTTGTAAAAAGTCTATTTTGTCGCAGGGGAGGGAATACAACAAATATAAATAAGCATTTGGAAGTGGAATGGAATTGCATGGAATTAAATTTCAGGAATGTCATGTGTTCGATGCATGCAGCAGCTCAGCTAACGTCGGCGCTTCATCTCTTACTGAGGTAAACTCAGAAGTGATCACAACCACTCACAGTGTGAAGCAATTTGCCTTTATTTTGTGTAGTCGATCAAGTTATCTTCTGTCCCTTCGTTTGAAGCATGCATTTTAGCTCCGGCATTGGTCTCCCATTATTGACCACTTCACGTTAGGATTGAAAGTGATGTGTGGTCAGCAAACGTTCGCATTGTCGCGTTAACCCATTATTAAACGTCATCGTATTTTACTGAACGTCCTCATCATCTTAATTGGATGAAAATGGAGACTAATTATATAGTGAAAGCTGGTTTACACAATGAAACAAATGGGACTAACAAAATCGCTGAATTTGCTGATATGACATAAAGCCACATTGAAAGAACAGAGAGGAGGCAAACACCCCCACTGCCTCAATGAAGGGGGCTGAAAATGGAAGAGTCTATAGCTAAGCTAGCGTAGCTATGTCAGTTATATAACAGTGTCCAACACCGGCCATTCTGTTAAACAAGTAAATGCTAAGTTTAATAATGGATCAATATAGATGACGATTTTTAATCCATTATTACACTTAGCATTTAATTGTTTAACAGAATGGCCGATGTCAGCAAATTCAGCAATTTTGTTAGTGCCATTTGTTTCATTGTGTAAACCAGCTTTCACTCTATAAATAATCTCCATTTAGATGATGATGACATTCAGAGTCAGACAGGTTCAGAGGCTGGTAGTCTGTCTTGGTCACAGGCTACAGCCAGCACGTCTTGCGCCCCTATAGCCCATCCTTTCTTCAAGGCAGGGAGAAAGCAGACATGCTTATTTTTTCTGCACAAGAATTGTTGATGATCCATACAATTGATGTTTGCAGACTTGATGGTATTTGCCACCACTGCTAGTTTCATTTTTGTCAGATCAGTTCATATACCCTTTAAAAAAAGGAAGGAGCATTGAAATTTCTAGGAACATGTTTCAATAAAACAGAATACATTTTATTTAAGTTATGTAAGTTTTATTTTATCTTAATTTCTTAATTTCAGAAGAATGTCAGTTTTATATTTCAAGAGGAATACATATAAATGTGTTGTGTATGTAAACATACTGTATATGGTGTGTGCAGCATTATAGAAAGTTATATAAAAGAAAATGAATGTAAATAAACCCGTTTGTGCTCTTTTTTCTTATCACTTGCCCAATAAGAATAGATAAGAGAATTGGTAAGGAATCGAATCGATTGACAGGAATTGATAAGGCATCGGACTCGTTAAAATCTTATCAATTCTCATCCCTAAGACTGAAGTAGAGAGATGGAGTGTAAGAAAGAGGAGTTGGAAAGAAGAGTGAACAAGAGTGGCAATGGATAAAGTAAAGAGAGAGTGAAGAGGGAAAATACTGAAAATACTAAAACAGAAAATGGAGTGAAGCAGAGAGATGAAGTGTGAGGGAGGATAGAAGACTGTAAAGTCAAAGAAGGCTGACTAAAATGTTGAGAAAGTGTAGAAATTGATGGACAGAGAAATTGAAAGAAAGAAGGATAGAAGAGTGAACCCGAGTGAGTGAATCTGCCTATGAGAGAATTAATCGGACTCTCACACACTGCAATTACATAATAGCACGGCTGTGAATATGTATCAGAGAAAGCTAGATTACAAAAAAAAAGATTGTCTGCAAAATTATCAGTATCACACAAAGATTAGTTGCTTATTGTTTGAGAACCCATATAATATGTGTTGCTGGGAGAAGACATGTAGAATGGTGGATGTATCAGTGTAATCTTACTGTGGTATTGTTTGATGTGTTTTATATGTCCTGTATTTATCGTTTTGTCCCCCAAGTGAGCAACCACTTGCCATAAACAGTGACATAGAGGGATACAAATGAACTGAAATAAAGAAATAAAAACCAATCCATTATTTTTATTTAGTAGCAGTAACAAGGAATTTGCAGTTCTGCAGTTGTCTGTGCCAGGGAGATTGGAGACCTGTGGTAACTACCCAGTGTTCTCCCCCAAACAAACCAGAGATGGACTTGACAGAGGTTTAAGTCCTTCTGTGCTTCCAGTTCCTCTGCACTTGTTTTGAGGCAATTTATTTTTTGAACTAGAGCCACGAACATTGTTAGAGGATGTTCGCTGGAAGCCAATAGGGTGGATGGCACGTTGGAACTTGTCTGACCGGTACGACTAAAAGATTTTGCCAGCGTCTTTTCCCAACACTGTCAGGCGTGTTGGTTGGTTGGTTGGTTGGTTTGTTGTTGATTCAACAGCGTTGTATGTGTATGTGTATGTGTGTGTATGCACAAATACTCTGTCCCCTCTACCTTTCAGGCTATTTGTTTAACTTCCACTGCGACTCGTCCTTACTTGATTCATCTTTGTTATCATTCACTCATTCCATTTATCCACCTCGTATGTCAAATGATGTAATGTTATTAATATTTTTTAACGTCAATCTGAATATTTTGCTTGGCCAGTAATTCGTTTTAAATGTCAAAATACTTGGATTACTTCTCGCAGAACTATATATTTTTTTGTAATCTAGTGTCTTAGAAATAATGCGATAGGCAAATATTCTTCTGCCAAACATGTCTTGTGAAATATTAAGAAGGAGGGTTGTGAAACATAGTGTTGTGAAACAAAGAAAGGTCGTAATCAAATTCTTGCAGAAGTGCTCTCAGTCAGGTTATTCCACCCCACCCATAGGTGTTGTGATACTTCATGTTGCCTTTATCTCAGTTACTCTGTATAAACAGACACGGCCTATGGCAGGGGTACTCAATAGGCGGACTCCAAACCGGATCCGGATCCGGACCCGGACGCAATCAAATTTCAACAGAAGCCAAAATCAACATTCTAAGTTAGTCAAGTTCCAAGCAAGTTTTCATTGGTCTATGATTTTGCGCTTTATATTTTTTTCCTACTCCATGTGGTTTCTATCATCCTTGTCCAATCCAGAGGTCCAATCATGAGCTGTGAAAACAACATCACTATGACAACTGACTCACTCAATGTTGGCCGTGAGCTCTGTGGGTCAAGCAGGTCGTGTGTGTCAATGACAACAACGAGGGCAGATCGTTTTGTGACAGCAAACGAAAAATCATGGTGTGCTCTAAACCCGACCAAAAAAACGAAAAGTTGATTCCAGAAATCGTGAATTTCAGAAAGAGTGAACTGACATGTATGCTTTTTGTTTTTGCTTTGGACAAAAGCGTCTGCTAAATGACTAAATGTATGCATTTATGCTGCCTGTCGGGAGCACAAAACCGATCTGCAACGAGACTTATGGAACTGGAAATATTGCTATTCTGTTGTTGTAAGACATTAACCTCTTATTTTGTGTCTGCAACTCATTTTGGATGTGTACTCTGTCTGTCTCACTGAGACCTGGGCCCTGTTCGGCGTACGACTGAAGCTAAGATAATTAATTTAGCTCGCAACTGGAGATTAACTAGCTCGCTAAATGAGAACAGGCCAAACCGGTCTGGCGACGGGCGCTAATTTATTTTAACCTCAAGTTAATTTATCTCGTCAGCTAAATTGCGCGTGCACGTCTTGCTTCAAAAGGCAAGAAAGGTCGATCCCCAAAACCATGATTTTTTTGAAAGGTATAATGGTCTAAACTCAAAGAAAAAGACTATTTTTTTTCTCCGATAACGCAGGATATGATCATGAACGCGTTATGAAGAATTCAAGACCATAATCATGTCAAAATTCAACACTCCTGTGGCTACCACAGCAATAAAAGAAACTGTCTATAAGAGGTATAATACGTGACATCTTCTCCCTACAAGATATGGTTCTATGGTGCAGCGGGTTAAGCGTCTGGCTTGCATGCTCTACACCACTGGTTCGACTACCCTCACCCGCGTAAGAATTGTAGTTTTAAATCGCTTTGAATAAAACTGTCCGCTAAATTACTAAATGTGAATGTATTAATAAGAGATTCAATACATTTAAGCAATGAAAAGAAATTGTGTTTATTTCTCTCTTCTTATCATGCACCCACCTCCACCACCATTCACTACCGCACAAACACTAGACACGTTTCCAAAACTAAACGTTTGCAATGATGTAAGTTAAAGTAGGTAAAACAACTTTAGCCAATATCTATTTGGGTTATGTGCTCAAATTTCCTGGGATCAAAGAAAACGTTAGTATTCATGTGCAAACTAAAAATCACGTCTCAGGCAGCCTGAGACGTGATTTTTAGTTTGCACATGAATACTAACGTTTACATGAAAGTTATTTCGGGTTTATCAACTGTATGTCTCAACTGTACTATCTACCACTGTCATATAATTATGAGTGCTTTGTTCTCCGCATCGCCGACATTACAAAAATGAAGGCTACCACTGGCAAGAAAGTGATGACATTCAATGTTTGACGGTGGTGTAGCCTATGCAATAAATGACTCGAGAAGGTCTTCTAAATTGATTATTCCTTGTCGGGTGGATCGGTAGCGCTCATACAAGAACTCATCATTATGGAAAAATGGATCTTCTTGGCGATCGCAAAGAACTCTTCCTACGCTAATCAAACTGACTCCTTGTCAATGGGATCCCTCCTTTTGGCGTGGGTATGGCAAGTTTAGCCAGCTAAACTTTGCTTAGCCTGCCCTGGAGCAGGCTAAGGCTAAGCGATTAATTACCATGGAAATTGAGCAAAAGTTGCTTCGCCGAATCCGCTAAAGTGGTGTTGTCTTTTTTTAGCCTGGAGTTTAGCTCGCTAAACCGCTTAGCGAGTGACGCCGAATAGTACCCTGAACAAATGGCATGTGACCCCCCCCCCCCCCTTCCTGCTAAAATCCTTTGTACCCTGGTATTACCACCCTCCCCCCATAGGTGAACCCCTATCCCCACTGTCTCCCCCTTCCTCTCACCTAAAGGTTGTGGTCATCCCCTCCCCTATTGTCTTCTACCTGACTGAAATATATAAATGCCAACACATTCTACCATCAGGTAGGCCTTTCTCTGAGCTGCAGCTGAGAGGGGGTCTCCACGCCGAAACAAACTCCAGAAACCTGACAATTTCCTCCGGTCACTTCTTCAACTTTAGCGTGCTCATTTGAGATTCTGTCAAGATGGTTGCCCTTGTCAAAAGTGGTGATGTGAAACTGACTCTCAGAGACTGCTTGCCACTCCATAAGATACTGATCCTTCTGCAGAATTTCTTTTTTGTAATCTAGCTTTCTCTGATGCATATTCACACCTGTGCTAATATGTAATCTAGCTAACATTACGGTGGAAATGTCAGGATCCTGCTCTGTCCGTTTTGTGTTTGCCTATTTTGTCACGTGTTTGTAGTGTGTTTTTTGCCATGTGTTTCCCTGTGATTGTTTATCAATGCCATGTGCTTCTTTGTGTCGTTCTGAACTCCACCCCCACCTGCCTTCCACTATGTCCTGTTTATTTCATCCCCTACCAAACGTGCCTTGTTAATCACCTGGCTTGTTTCACTAATTGGTGCCTGCTGTGTCTTGCTAATTAACCTTGTGTTAGTTCACCTGTGTCTTGTTGTCTAGTTCCCCCTCTGTTGTTTAACACTTCCAACCCCAAGGGCTTTTTTTTGAGTGTTAGGTAGTTTGCCATGCCTGATATTTTTGTATATTTCATTAAACTAAAAACCATGAGGAAAAAGTGGCATTTATGATTATATTCTAGAACAACTCAGCAATAATACAATGAGAGTAAAAGGAATGTAGTAAAAAAAATAGTTTTTTATTAAAATGAAATATAAAAACACTCAAATGAAATCTAGTTTTAGAGGTGCTCAGACTTTGTACAAAAACACATTGTAAATATTTCGGAAGTTTTCTTTTTTACTCTGAACCTTGTAAACAAAGGTGTTTGCTCCAAAAAGGTGAGTTCAGCATTCAAAAAGTGTGTGTGGTTTCTATACTAATTATAAGTAATATAGAAAGTGACACTTTTCTTCACTCAGACCAAAATGCATATTGATGAGAAAGGTGTGAAGAGTCTGGGACACCTCGGTCAAAGACAATGGCTTGTTGGTTGGTTGGTTGGTTGGTTGGTTTGTTGTTGATTCAACAGCGTTGTATGTGTATGTGTATGTGTGTGTATGCACAAATACTCTGTCCCCTCTACCTTTCAGGCTATTTGTTTAACTTCCACTGCGACTCCTCCTTACCTGATTCATCTTTGTTATCATTCACTCATTCCATTTATCTACCTCATATGTCAAATGATGTAATGTAATTAATATTTTTTAACGTCAATCTGAATATTTTGCTTGGCCAGTAATTCGTTTTAAATGTCAAAATACTTGGTTTAGTTCTCACAGTATTATATATTTTTTTGTAATCTAGTGGATAATGCGAAAGGCAAATGTTCTTGTGCCAAACATGTCTTTTGAAATATTAAGAAGGGGGGTTGTGAAACATAGTGTGGTGAAACAAAGAAAGGTTATAATCAAATTCTTGCTGAAGTGCTATCAGTCAGGTTATTCAACCCCACCCATAGGTGTTGTGATACTTCATGTTGCCTTTATCTCAGTTACTCTGTATAAACAGACACGGCCTATGGCAGGGGTACTCAATAGGCGGACTCCAAACCGGATCCGGATCCGGACCCGGGCGCAATCAAATTTCAACAGAAGCCAAAATCAACATTTTAAGTTCCAAGCTGCCTGTGGGGAGCACAAAACCGATGTGTTTAATTTGCAACAAGACAGTTGCCCTTTGTGGTAACGTGAAACGTCACTATGAAACAAAGCATGCAGACTTCATGGTCAATGGGATCAATCTGTTTTCCATGGGTGTGGCAAGCTTACCCAGCTTCCCTTAAATTAGCCTGTGCTAGAGCAGGTTCAAGTTTATTGATGTGTTGCTATGGTGATTTATCCAAAGTTGCTTCCAGGAACTGAAAAAGAGGGACTTATTTAATCATCCTGAAAATGATCTTGGTAACTCGCTAAACTATTGCCCTGTTCTGCCCATTTTTTCTGTTCCTGAAAAAAGGGCACATAACCACGTAACATTCTACTTGTGTAGTAGTATTCCTCTTAGTCATAATAATAAAATTGGCAGATTTCGTTAGTGTAGTTTTCTCTCTCTGTCTGCCTGTACATGGTGCTGCATGCATATTGGCATCTCATGGATGACTGTCCCGACTGACACTCCGTACATAAATACCAGTCAAAAGTTTGGACACACCTTCTAATTTTTGGATAAGTTTTTTCTTTACTTTTATTATTTTCTACATGGTAGATAACACTTTTTTGTTTAGTACATCATTCCATATGTGTTCTTTCGTAGTTGAAATGTCTTCAGTATAAATCTACAATGTAGAAAATAATAAAAGTAAAGTCAAAACTTTAAACTAAATTAGAGGTGTGTCCAAACTTTTGACTGGTACTGTATATCTGTACATACAATATGATTAAATCGACGAACTCTTCCTCTCTGCTTTGCCAGTGAGGCTACATGTAGCTGCTGGAGCAAAGGCATTACGCACCCAAGCATCTGTGTACAGGTCTGAGAAGTAGTCAGTGAATTGCTTACTAAGTGCAGTGAGGTAAGAGGAGACTACCGCTTTCACTACATTTACTGGCAGGTTGTTTGCGTTGAGATATTCGGTGAGTTGAGGGAACATGTCTGTCACTCCATTTAAAAGTCGACGTCTCCATAGTTCAGCCTTTTTCACGAACGCAGTGATTTTGTCACTTACTTCGAGGATGGATAGCGTCCTTGGACGGAGAGATTGAGGCTATTGAGAACGCTGAATACGTCCACCAAATATGCCAATTTGGCAACGTACTGTAGCGATCTCACAGACACTGTCACGCAGCTATTGCGTTATCGAGCCATGCAGAGAAGTGTCATAGTTTCTGAGAACGGAAAAGCCCGACATCGCAAAGTTTTTTTTCCCGACCCCTTAGTACTGTTACGACCAGTATGTTTAATGTGTTCATGTTCATAGTGTTGTCTGTGTGCCTGTGTCCTTGCTCTCTGTCAGCCGCAGCAGCTCATGTGTTGCTATGCGTTGCGGGAGGCTGGCAGAGTAGCCAGGGGGCGGGGGCACCTGGTTAATAGTACGTTTAACTTGTTGTTGTGTCTCTTGTGCTGGAAGTTGTGTGAGAAGCCGCCACAGAAACATATGTGTTCAGCCGAAACTTAAACGGCCAATAAAGTCATTGTTAAATCATCCTAGTACTGCGTGTACTGTAATGTGTCGTGGTCTAAAGGATTCTCCAGGTGCAGAACAGAGCTTATGATGCTGAGGAAGTGGGCGGATCATTATGCACATACAACCATTATGGAGATTCTATGAAAAAAGATCGACACACCAAGACCCATTTCCTTTGTGCGTAGACGTTCATCTGACACTGAGAGACCATGGGAAGCTGTTGGGATTATATCCGTTGTTTTTTTACCACTTTTTCTTCTTGGTGTTGCATTGCTGTCCGTTGGTTTTTAACCCAAATAACTTCGTGTACCCAGTCTATCCCTCCAGGTAACAGTTTAGCCTACTTCTCACTACTGATTTTGGTTCATTTAGAGATTTAGGATTTGTTTTTGCATAATGCTACACATTTGTTAAAATACATGTTAGACATTTAGAAGCTTAACACTTCTTTCAAATAAGTGTTTCCAACATTTGTCTGTGTGAGTAGGTTGAGAGGATATGTAACCATAGTCATCCAT
>NC_137909.1:32336071-32363571 GCF_963457725.1 Sprattus sprattus
AGGTAACAGTTTACTACTCACTGCTGATTTTGTTTCATTTAGAAATTTAGGATTAGTTTTTGCATAATGCTACACATTTGTTAAAATACATGTTAGACATTCAGAAGCTTAACACTTGTTTCCAACATTTGTCTGTGTGAGTAGGTTGAGAGTATGATATGTAACCATAGACATCCATAGCTCTGATGTTGAGAATACTGAGTATTCTTGCTGTTCCACACATAAAAAACATTTTGTTTAATAGTTTGGTCCACAAAATGTTGGTTATACTTTTGTGTATTTGTAATAAAGTTACAACCTTATAGCTAAATCTGAGGGAAACCTTGTTTGTTGTTCTGTGGTTTAGTTAAAAACTGAACTATAACTTCTCCCCTTCTCTTCAAATTGAACTTTATCTTCTAAATATGCCATTGGAGCAAATCTGAACAAAAATGTTCTTATCTGAATATTGTGAATATTCAGAAATAAGTAATAATACTTTAAAAGTTAAAGCCAGAAGCCATGAATCAATTAAATTAAACTCATGAAAACACAGCTACACAAACACTCAAATGAGGCAGGTGTTTGGAAGCATGAGAACATTAAATCTAAATAACACTGCAGCAGTTTAGCAACATATACAAAATAGCAGCCCATGTATTCCTGAGGTAAATGAGATATAGTGTGTGTGTTGATACAATTATTGTTGTGCATATATATATATATATATATACTTATTTATATATATATATCACTGGGATAAATCAGATACAGTATGTACTTATGTTGATATGATGCGTGTTGTTTATAGGTGATCCCCTGAGGATTGTGCTGATTGGAAAGACTGGAGCGGGGAAGAGTGCTTGCGGGAACACCATTCTGGGGAGAAAAGGATTTAAATCAGAGATTTCTACTGAGGGTGTTACACAAACTAGTACCAGAAAGGGTATATTTAGTCCCAGAGAGATTGAGGTGATTGATTCACCTGGTATTTTAGACCCAAACGGAGATCGAAGTCATGCTAGAATTGAGATAGAGAAGTGCATGAAATACGCATATCCAGGGCCCCACGCATTCTTACTGGTGATTCAGGTGGGTCCTTTCACTGAGGAGGAGCAGAATGCGGTCAGGGCCATAAAGGGGATCTTTGGGGAAAGGGCTGCAGACTACATGATCGTGCTGTTCACTTGGGGTGATAAACTTGGGGATCAGACTATCAGTGACTATCTGCATGAGTGTAACCCCAGACTGAAGGAAGTGATAGAGAGCTGTGGTGGAAGATACCATGTATTCAACAACTGCCGCAGTGACCGCACTCAGGTTGTTCGTTTGGTGGAGAAAATTGATGAGATGGTGGCAGAAAATAGGGGAGGTTATTTTATTTAGCAGATTTTCACCTGAATTAGACGGATCTTGGTTCTTAAGATTATCTGATCATGCATCAAGTCATTCTGTAATATGGTTGGGCAATTTAGGTGGTTATCGAAAGGTGTTGTGATATTGATTTAAGACTATGATAATCAACTAACTGAAACAACATTCACAGAAGTCTGACATTTGCATTGTACTGCAATAGTTTAGTAGATTTTGTAATGCATTGTATTATCTATATATATGTATATACAGCCGCGGGGCTTTTGCTCTGACAATGTTCCCCAACTCTGAGGAGTGTTTTTCTCAATGATCCATGCCACACAACCAGGTCAGTGAAGGTATGGATGAAGGACCACCAGATCAGGACCCTGTCATGACCTGCCCAATCTCCAGACCTGAATCCCATTAAAAACCTGTGGAATGTGATCAAGAGGAAGATGATAGGTCACAAGCCATCAAACAAAGCCGAGCTGCTTGAATTTTGCACCAGGAGTAGTATAAAGTCACCCAACGGCAAAGTGAAAGACTGGTGGAGACACATGAAAGCTGTGATTGTAAATCAAGGTTATTCCACCAAATATTGATTTCTGAACTCTTCCTAAGTTTTGTAAATGTTGTTTAAAAATGAATAAGAACTTGTTTTCTTTGCATTATTCAAGATCTGAAAACACTGCATCTTTTTTGCTATTTTGACCAATTGTTATTTTTCTGCAAATAAATGCTCTAAATGACAATATTGTTATTTGAAATTTGGTACGAATGTTGTCAGTAGTTTATAGAACAAAACAAAAATGTTCATTTTACTTTAACACGTACCAATACATTGTAAAACCAGAAGACTGATCATTTTGAAGGGGTCTCTTAATTTTTTCCGAGGCTGTATATATATATATATATATATATATTAGTGAGTGTTAGTCATTTTTTAAAGATAACTTGTTGATGGTGAATCAGATGGTGTTTTAGTATCCAAATGTTCCAATGAGCTAATGATGACATGAAATATGAAGTGATTATAGTTTGCTTGTTTGACACCAGTGTTTCAAATGTAACCAATACTTAATGCTGAATTTAGAATTACTTTAATCTTTTTATATGTACTAGAAAACATTTTCTTCCATGTATATTGAAAAAGTTCTTTAAAAACATACTGTACTGGATGTGCTACTGAGAGAAAAATCTCAGCGTTTTTTCTCAGAGAGAAGGTGGAAGCAGGGGTGGAGTGGGACACAAAAATCCACCGGGACTATTCTGACTGCACCGGCCCACCACTGGCCCACAACGTGCCCAAAACTGGCCCAACCCATCCCCTCCACCTCCCATATATCATCTTCACAAACAATTCTTGTTAGATTTAGCGCCCTATTTTAACGATCAGGGGCCGTATTCACAAAGCCTTTTATCTTACCACTAGGAGTGCTCCTAACTCGCGCTAAAACCTTTTACGTAGGAGTAATTTCTTAAAAGTGATTCACAACGGCTCTGAGACCTACTCATACTAAGGATAATACCAACTCCTAAGCTTAAGATAAAAAGTCCGTTGCTATGGATGACGTCAATTCTCATGCACGAGTTTAGAAGGGGTGAGGGTGGTGATTGGTTGTTGACAGGCTCTCTCATTAAAAACTCATTCGTGACGTCCCTCTAACAATCCCACTATATCAACTGAAAATAAGAGAATAACATAGGCTTCAAATTAAGTCATATTAAATAGTTATGGACAGTGCAGTTAGCAGAATGCACACGCATGATGACAAGTTTGTGCATCCAACGGGAATGACACTTTGCACGATAAGATAAATAGAAAGCGATCAATATATAATATGGCAATTGCATGTAATCAAGGCAGTAATAATTAAAGCACCCAGCAAACTGTTAGGATATTATATTTCCAGCCCTTGACCACTTCAAATATCAGCACATACGGCCCTTCAAGCCCTCCAATCTTAATTGATCAAAGCGAAACGAACGTGAACCGTAGCCTAGGCGAAAGCCTACTGGTCCCAGGACCAATAGCCACTGTCACCCCAGCGGCATCCAGCTGGTAAGTTCTCAAAAACCTGCGACCGCTCTCCGTTGAAATGCACGAGTCATCGGTACATCCAGGCCACGGTGGACGAATTATTGTAATGTGTGTCCCGTCACTGGACATTCCTGCGATCGCCATGGAATTTACTTTGATCTTGTGTAATTGGCTATTGTCCAAAGGCAACTGGATAAACTGTTGGATGATGTGGGGTCAACAGTGCGTTGATAGTTTGATGAATTAAACGGCTGACTGATGATTCCCAGTGTCGTCATTTCAGTTTCCGCGAAGCCAAATAGGTTATCTTTATGTTTCCAAACATTTTACTTCGGTACACATCGTTGTTTAAAGGCGTCATTGCATCCCGCGCTAATTCTACGACAATATTAATTAATACCTTCACGGTTTAAGCAATGTCTTTTATCAATTCCAAGTCGGCTGCAGCCATCTTACGATATTTTGTGAATAGGTCTTAGTGATTTAGGAGTCCTCATGAGGAGTTTTAAGCTGTCCTAGACTTAGGTGCTACTTTTAGGGATAAAATATTTTGTAAATTGCTCTTAGTTAAAAAAATTAGGAGTCCTACATTTAAGACTGACACGCCCATTATTTTTAGGAGTTTCTCCTAAATTCGCCACTTATGAGCTACTTTTAGCCATAAGATTCTTTGTGAATACGGCCCCAGAAACGCAAGTAGGACAGCGCCAAACACAAGTAGCTGTGTGGGCGGCTCTATGGCGCATTTGCTATTATAACGGCGGAAAAAACACACTTGCGTCCGGCGCAAATGTCAAATGGGTTGGTCCAAAGGAGGTTACTCAGCCATAGGTGTGGTTTGGGCGTAACATGCAATAAACCAATCAGAGCGTCATCTCACATTCCCTTTAAGAATTACCTGGAGGAAGACCGGAAAGGTTCACATATCACTTTTCTATGCAATATTCGTTAATTTAGCCAACTACCCTATGGTTTTGAATATAGGGTACCGTTCGTGCGAAGGAAATCACCGGCAGATTGTCGCAGGACATTTCATGCGTTGGCTATCATAAAAGTATTTTATCATTGTGATGCAAATGCCATGTGTGTATAATAATAATCTGAATTAAAGTTCATGCTTGTGAAATAAATGCATTTATATGTGTATGAGTGTTCAATTCATTGGGATGTGCATGTGGGCCTTAGTGGTTCACGTTGCTGTGCTCACAATTTCGGAACAGCAGGCTGTCGGAATAATGGGCTTTCAGAACATTGACTTGGAACCATTTGATTCAGTTCTACACTACTGTTCCACCATGTTCTATACAGTCCTATACTCAGAGGTGGACAGTAACGAAGTAAATGTAATTCGTTCCTGTACTTAAGTAACATATCTATGTATCTGTACTTCACTCAAGTGTTTCTATTTGGTGAGACTTTATACTTTCACTCCACTACATTTCAAAGTGAAACTTCGTACTTTTTACTCCATTACATTAAGTAAAACCTCTCGTTCCTTTTTATCAAATAATGAAAGGTCAAAGTGAGCAATTTTTCTTCACGTTTGGTAGCACGTTTGGTAGCACGCGCCTTTAAAATAGCGTCTGAATACGCGCCACAGACTCTACACAATGCGCCTCTGACATTAGACTAGGTTTTTTCTGGTCTATGGCGCACTGTTGTTTTGAAACTGCAAAATACCACTTGCGCCTGAGAAACGCCTTCTCGGTTCCGCCCCGCCCATTTCGGCGCAAGTTCATTTCGACGCGCGCCTCTGGAGGGAAAATCTGCAAAATAGGAATGATACATGCGTCGGTGACAATGTCAATTGCGCTGGGTGCACAATAGTGTTGATTTGTGGGTGACAGACATGTGTATTTGTATTAGAGATGCGCGGATGGGCTATTATTTCATCCGCAACCGCATCACAAAACGCATGATCCGTCCGCTATCCATCCGCACCAATTTTTTTGACCAATTTTCAAAACCGCACCCGCCCGCCATCCGCCTGTTGTTTTTGGGCTCAGATACACATACGCGTTTTTGTAAAAACGGGACGCGAGCAAATGCATTGATTCCTATGGTACGGCGCGTTTAAAGCGTGCGCCCCTTCTCCACCACGCGTTGCGTCTTTGAAGCGTTTTTTGGGTGCGCTTAAAAGTTGAACTATTCTCAACTTTCCAGCGCAAGGCAGGGAAGCGCACCGCTTCTGTTTTGGTCCGCCGCACTTTGCCAAGGCGTTACTGAAGCGTTTCTGCCTGAAAAAAGACGCGTATGTGTATCTGAGCCCTTTAGGTATAGGCGCTGCTGACGCAAGGCTAGAAAGTTCTTGAAATGAGACTGATCCAATGCCTCAAAGATATTTAAAGGATAAAGCTCCTAGTATGAAAGCCTTTTGGCTATGTTGTAGCCTATCCCCAGAATATTATCAGTGAAGTGACGTCTGTCTCCGATCGATGCACAGGGAGAAACTTTAAAATAGCCAAGCACATCGGCAAACCTGACCTTACCATAGGCTAGTAGGCCTACACTTTTTTATCATTGTAATAAAACGCAATTTGGTACACCATTTGAATATGGTAATATAGCCTTGTTTTTAGTTTAGAAGGAAACGCAGAGTCTGTTAGCCTAATTCCGAAATTTCACCGCATTGCAAATCAAAGTTTTCCGACTATTTTTCTTACCTTCTTTCTTAGCTGGTGATGTTACTGAGCTAGAAGTTACTGAGCTAGAAGTTTAAGTTGTTCTGAACATCTCGCGCTGCCAATGCCCAATGTCACTTCTGAGTCAAATCACTCCATCAGCTCTTTGAAATTCCTTATTCCACGAGTGGTATAGGGTACAATGACTGGCTGTTTTAAAATATAACTAATAGCCTAACGAAACAAAATAACCCAGGCAGTTTCATCTACGACACGTTAAGGCTTCTTCCAATACTGACAGCTGACTCATAGCTTGCAGGTTTGCGGCGTTGCAAAGAGACGCGACATGGGGTCGTCACTTAATTTGAACTTTTTTGCTTCCTTTGTTTGCTTTGTATGCATACACGGAACTAGGCCAATTTACTGCCTGATGAAAATTTGATTATTTAAAAATGTGCTTGGATGTAGGTAACGACATTTAACAACGTGTAGATATTTTGAATTTCGTTGGGTAAACCGCCACCCGCCCGAATTTAATTAAAATATTATTTTTTGTCACGTCACCCGCCCGATCCGCGGTTTAACCGCGGAGTCCGCGGGTGCAACCGCCAACCGCGCATCTCTAATTTGTATATGTACATTTATGGAAATACGGAACAAATTGCGTCCCGTATTGGCTCAAATGTTATGCTAATTCGCAACAATGTGTCCTGTCAACTCACTCGCATCAATAGTTGACGGCTGGTTGAATAAATCCGTAATTCTTGTACCTTTTGATGCACTCTCCTCCAGCATCCGCCTCTTTTTCAGTCTGGCCTTTTCGGCCCCTCCTTTCTCCTTTCTCTTATGTCCCTCCATCAGGTGCGCTTCACCTGCTCTCTCTCCCTGATAGCAGCTAATTTATCTCCCTACGTTCACTTGATAAAGGCAGAATGATACGCATTTCCCATGAGGCTTTGCTCCGACCATTGTACGTTAATTTATGAACAAAAAAAAACGAATTAAATCGCTGGCCAATTTATATTTGTGGTCATGAAAGTAATGTATCGTCTGAATAAAAAGAATTACATCAATATAGGAGGCTAAACAAAAATCAGTAGGCTGGATTAATGAGAGTGAGTTTAACACCCACCACGAGTTAAATATAAAGAAACAAAAAGTGGTATAAATATTGGTTGGACCGCATTGTTGTGTAACTCTCGGAGAACTTGGAGATTTTCACACGACCAAGAGTTGACGTACATGTCAACTCAATGGGACGCTCATGAACTTAACATGGTTGCGAAGGCCGGCCTGCAGGCTGCTTCACGTGAGTTCATTGGCCGAACGGTCCTTCGGGAAATGTCCAGGTGCTTCCGATGGCCACTCCGCCCCTGGGTGGAAGGAAAGTGTCTCTTAATATTCCTAGCTATACAGTTGAATGGAGAGGGACAGAGAGAAGAGGAGCCTTGGACTTGGCGCATGTGTCAGTGAAGCACAAAGTGGAAAATGAATGAATAATTGTGCATTTTGTGATAAAATCATGACATTTGGTACACATATAGCCAAAGACAGTCTGAAAAAAGTTATCTGGTCATCATGAATTTTTAACATGGCGGTCATAGCTGCCATATTTCAAGATGGCCGCTGGTGCAAGAGTTTTTATTATCATGAAATATAATATGATGTTGATGATCTTGCGACAAAACTTGTGTTCATAAATGTCATATGCTCAATTTAGATTAAATTCAATTTCTTAAATTAAGAAAAACACTTTTAATCTTTTTCCTGTTCTACATAAATAGTAAACGTGCTAACGCCAGTTCGAAATGATAGGATGTTTTTGATATGAGACTTTAGACTTTACTTCGTTGGAAGATACCACAGACACAGATATGTGCTGTATGTTTGCTAATGAACAGTAAAATGTAGACTTCCATCTTTTCAAATTTGTTGTCCTTTACTGAAAAATTCAGTATAATTCTGAATGCCTCTATGAAGGGGTAGAGTTATATGTGTTTATTTTTTCAAAGATAAAAATAGATTAAGAAGGTTAAGAAGGTAAATGTTAATCTTAAATTCCATTGACATTGACATGGAAACAGTCAACATACTAATGTGGACAGCTCTGTCCCCCTCCCTATCGAAAGGGTATGGCCCCCGAGTAATTTCACTGACTAGTCAGAAACTTTCTGGAAATGTTCTCAGAGTAGACAGCAATAAGACTGAGCTGTTTATCTTCCTCTCAGATGCTCTGCTCAGATGTGCTGGAGGATAAACAACCTGTTGTCACAGATGATGTAGCAGTTCTCAGCAAACCACCCCTACCTGATCTGTCCTCAATCTCTCCATGCACACACGAGGAGGCTGATACCCGCATGGTATTACATGTGGCTCATGCAGTACAGCATGGTCACCAGAGAATCATGATCCAAACTGTTGATACCGATTTTGCGGTTTAGGCACTGGCAGCAGCTCAAGATCTTAAGCCAGCGGATGAGCTTTGGTTTGCATTGACTGGCTGTGACACAGTATCAAGCTTTGCTGAGGAAAAACTGGTTCCCTGAGATAAGGATCCACTTCTGCACAAACTGCACACTGTTCATTGATGGATTGATTACTTGTCTGCCCTGCTCTGAGAATTCTTTATAGAGTAGTTGGATATCTTGTCCCCGAGATAAGGATCCAATTCTTTGGTGGCAAAAGCATGACCAAACCTTCCCAGCCCTAAACAGACTTGCAGAATTTTGTATTTTTACCGACTCATGACTGTATTGTTAAATAATGAGAAGGGTTGAACGATTTGGGAAAATAATCCAATTGCGATTGCGATTGTGATTTAATATGCGATTTTTTATTTTATCCTCTTTTTCTCCAAACAAAACGTAATGAATGATTTAAATTTGACCAACACAATATTAGAGACATTGGGCCGTATTCACAAAGCCTTTTATCTTACCACTAGGAGTGCTCCTAACTCGCGCTAAAACCTTTTACGTAGGAGTAATTTCTTAAAAGTGATTCACAACGGCTCTGAGACCTACTCATACTAAGGATAATACCAACTCCTAAGCTTAAGATAAAAACTCCGTTGCTATGGATGACGTCGCTTCTCATGCACGAGTTTAGAAGGGGTGAGGACGGTGATTGGTTGTTGACAGGCTCTCTCATTAAAAACTCATTCGTGACGTCTCTCTAACAATCCCACTATATCGACTGAAAATAAGAGAATAACCTAGGCTTCAAATTAAGTCATATTAAATAGTTATGGACAATGCAGTTAGCAGAATGCACACGCATGATGACAAGTTTGTGCATCCAACGGGAATGACACTTTGCACGTTAAGAGAAATATAAAGCGATCAATATAAAATATGGCAATTGCATGTAATCAAGGCAGTAATAATTAAAGCACCCAGCAAACTGTTAGGATATTATATTTCCAGCCCTTGACCACTTCAAATATCAGCACATGCGGCCCTTTAAGCCCTCCAATCTTAATTGATCAAAGCGAAACGAACGTGAAACGTATAGCCTCAACGAAAGCCTACTGGTACCAGGACCAATAGCCACTGTCACCCCAGCGGCATCCAGCTGGTAAGTTCTCAAAAACCTGCTGCAGACCGCTCTGCGTTGAAATGCACAAGTCATATACATCCAACTGTTGGATGATGTGGGGTCTACAGTGCGTTGATAGTTTGATGAATTAAACGGCTGAATGATGATCCCCAGTGTCGTCATTTGCGTTTTCCGCGAAGCCAAATAGCCTATCTTTATGTTTCCAAACATTTCACTTCGGGACACATCGTTGTTTAAAGGCGTCATTGCATCCCGCGCTAATTCTACGACAATATTAATACCTTCACGGTTTAAGCAATGTCTTTTATCAATTCCAAGTCGGCTGCAGCCATCTTACGATTTTTTGTGAATAGGTCTTAGTGACTTAGGAGTCCTCATGAGGAGTTTTAAGCTGTCCTAGACTTAGGTGCTACTTTTAGGGATAAAATATTTTGTGAATTGCTCTTAGTAAAAAAAATTAGGAGTCCTACATTTAAGACTGACACGCCCATTATTTTTAGGAGTTTCTCCTAAATTCGCCACTTATGAGCTACTTTTAGCCCTAAGATTCTTTGTGAATACGGCCCATTGAGTGTAAAATATTATTTCCCACATCTTAACTGTTCATTACAGAAACCAGAACTGCCTTTTCCGATAAACCACAAGGTAAAGATGCCACGTGGTAGAAAGGCCATGACCAGGTCACAGGCCATGTAGTTCTAAAAGGCCACACAGGGTCACAAGATGAGCAATCTCCAGAATCCATACCTGAAAAGGGCGAGGCACCTGTTATCACAGGAAACTGCAATATGCAAGCTGTGGATAAAAGATGTAACAGAGGTTCTCGATGTGGTTAATTCTGATTAGGTAAGCAAGGACAGGGGTACAGGGAAGAAGAGAGGTGGCTAGATCTCTAAAAAGAACTCAGTGACTTGGTCCTCAGTCAGTCTGCCTGATCACTCTTTTAAGTTTAGAGTTTTTGAGATGCTCCATGGACCAGCTCAGCAGCAGTTTACTACGCTGAAATAAACCATTCAGTATATTCATACCTGAATTGAGACGTTTGTTGAGCGCTTTTTGAATTTTCCACGACATAACTTGTGTTTCTTCATGTGTTTCATGCATTGTCTGGCTGTGACACAGTATCAAGCTTTGCTGAGGACAAACTGGTTCCCTGAGATAAGGATCCACTTCTGCACGCTGTCTATTGTCCTTGAGATAAGGATCCAATTCTTTGGTGGCAAAAGCATGACCAAACCTTCCCTGCCCTAAGCAGACTTGCAGAACTTGTGTTTCTTCCTGCTCTTCCTGTGTTTTATGCATTGACTGGCTGTGACACAGCATCAAGCTTTGCTGGGCATGGGCTGTGTGGGCTGTCTTTTCAGAGCCTGTTAGAGCTATGTTCTGCCCATCATGACATTCCACAGGAGGTATTGGCTGCGATAGAAAGGCTCATCATCCTGCTCTATGACCGAACCAGCACATCCACAGAAATAGACCATGCTAGAAGGAAATTATTTGCGAAACGGCACAATGTGCAATTTATCATGGGTAACCAGTAGAATTATTTTTGTTCAACAGTTAGTTTTTTCCCTTCTGCCATTGGTTAAGGACTAAGTGGTGCTTGCATCTGGTCATTATGAACCATTTTGGACATGACAACCAGATGCAGGGCAGGCCAGCAATGAACTTGTCTCCTGCAAATGTAAGAAGGGCTGCCTTAGACTGCACAGCCCTGTTACTGTGAGGGCGATTGCTGACTTTTCCATGATAGACCATATTTGTATATGGACAGTTCATATTTTCACATATAGACCTTATTTTGCCTATCTTGCCTTATAAAACAGAAGGAAACAGAAGGAAACGTTCTTGTTGGCTTAATGTTAAAATCTGAACTCGGCAACATGAAAAAAAGTGTAATTTGATGTTAGGATCCTCTATATCATATAACTATGCAACTTTGTTACTTATTGGTGTTATACAGTACATGTAGTAATGTCACAGCCCGAAAGGTTACAGGTTGGCGTACTCTCCCAGGTTCACAAACACAAGGAAGCTTGGCAACAGTCAACCATAATAATTCCGAGCTCATAAACAGACAATCACAGGACCCACCGCTATAGGTCTACTTGCACTTAACAGAGCCCCACTGATGGGGAGGCTACGAACCCAGACAATTCAATTCAATTTAAAGTACAGTATATACCCACTAAACTGGTCTTGCCTGTATCATGGATTTACCACCAGATGTCTGTCTACATACTATGTACATCGACCAAATGCTGGCTGTGTCCAACCCCTGTTGTTTCCCTTCCCCCCTTCCTATCTCCACCCGGCCGACCTCAAGCAGATGGGTCCCCCCTTATGTGTCGTGGTTCTGCTTTAGGTTTCTTCCTGACTAACAGGGAGTTTTTCCTTGCCCCTGTTGCCATTGTGCTTGCACTAAGGGGGTTCAGGCTCTGGGCTCTGTAAAGTGCCTAGAGACAATTGTATTGTTATGGGGCTGTATAAATTAAATTGAATTGAATTGAATTGATATGAAAGGAGAGAGAGAGAGAGAGAGAAAGGGAGAAGATACTGTATGTTTAGTAATACTGGCATTTAGCACTTTGTTTGGAATTGTACATATGGAGATATCAGTCGTAAGCATTGGGGTTGCAGGGTACACAGCAGTGCCCAATTGGCTGGTGACAGTCGCAACACGCGCCGTATGCTGTACCCAGGATCCATAAAGGCATACCTTCAGGGTACAACATACGCTGTCTGTAGCCCAGTTTTGGTAATTAGGGGGGTATTGCATGTGTTTAGATATATTTAGTTATGCTGGCAATTAGCATTTTGTTTGGTTTAGTACATATGGAGATTTTAGTCGTAAGCTTTGTTAGGGTTGCAGGGTACACAGGCTGGTGACATTTTTTGTGTTCGGATATGTCTGGGTGGCTGGCACAGCAGATGATGGGTTTGTCAGCGCAGTTACTTGTGGCTATAGGATGCACTAAAAAGGAATGTCTTAAGTCTTGATTTGAATATAGGTACGGTCTCTGCCTCTCGGATGGAGGCAGGGAGATTGTTCCAGAGGAGGGGGGCTCGGTAGCTAAAGGCTCTGCCTCCTATTGTGGTTTTTGATATTCTTGGAAAAACCAGGAGGCCTGCACTCTGGGAACGGAGCAGCATTGGAGGGCAATAGGGGACGACTTATTCCTTGAGGTAGTTTGGAGCCAGGTCGTTTAGGGCTTTATATGTTAGCAGGAGTACTTTGAAATAAATTCTACTTCTGACGAGGTGTCAATGCAGAGAGGCGAGTACCGGTGAGATGTGTTCATATTTTTTTAGTTCTGGTGAGTGTACGAGCAGCAGCGTTCTATATAAGTTGGAGGCTCTTTGTTGAGTTGATGCTACATCCTGATAGGAGAGCATTACAGAAATCGAGGCGGGAAGTAATAAATGCGTGGATTAGTTTTTCTGCGTCTTGGAGGGATAGGACCTTTCTAATTTTGGCAATATTGCGAAAAAGATATGATAAGATTGAGATTTGTTTTATGTGTGAGTCAAGTAGGAGGTCTTGGTTGATAGTTACACCAAGGTTTTTGATGTTAGTGTTGGGTGTTTGGAAGCCATTGAGTGTGGGTAGATGGGTAGATGAGTAGTTCTCAATTGATCGGGGCCTACAAGCATAACCTCAGTTTTATCAGAGTTGAGGAGCAGGAAGTTGTTAGCCATCCAAGATTTTACATCTTGCAGGCAAGTTTTCTATCTTGGGTAGACGTACAATTTCATCAGGTTTCATGGATTGGTAGAGTTGGGTGTCATCAGCATAGCAATGGAAGTTAATGCCATGTTTCCTAATGACAGCACCTAAGGGTAGCATATAAAGGGAAAAGAGCAGTGGTCCAAGGACAAGTTCAAGTTCAAGTGTTTTTATTTGTAACATACAATGAATTGAAGTGAAATGTAATAGGGTATATGCTCCACACTGTGCAAAAATAAATCAAATATAAAATAAATGAATTTATGAAGATACAATAAAAAATGTACAGAGCCTTGTGGAACACCGTAGCTAACTCTGGTGTGATTTGACAACTTCTTATGGACATGAACAAATTGAAGGCGATCAGAGAGGTAAGATCTAAACCAGGATAGGGCACAGCCTTTGATGCCAATGTGATGTTCAAGTCTCTGTAACAGGATATGATGATCTATAGTGTCGAAGGCGGCACTAAGGTCTAAGAGAACTAGTATTGAGGTGCACCCATGATCAGATGCGATTAGTAGGTCATTCAGGACTTTGACTAAGGCCGTTTCAGTGCTGTGGTGGGACCTAAAACCAGATTGGAAGGTTTCTTCAATTTAGTTTTGTTGTAGAAAGGAAGTAATTGCTTAGAGCTCTACTAGGTTAGATATGGGTCTTTAGTTAGCTAGATTATCGGGATCAAGGTTAGGCTTTTTGAGAGATGGTTTTATCACTGCTATTTTGAATGATTGTGGGACGTATCCTGAAATTAGTGAATTAGTCATTACATTGAGTTATGTCTCACTTAACAATGAAAATGCATGTTTAAGTTGTTTTGTGGGGATAGGGTCTAGTAGGCAAGTCGATGATTTAGATGAGAGCAGTGGCGATTTTAGCCTGAAATTTCTGGTGGGGCAAATTTATATGACGTCATATTACATTACAAAAATAGAGGTGGCTGATTATTATAACAGTAGGCCTACATATATAGACCAGTCAGGTATACTATGGGCTGCATTTTGAGTGCCAGCAGGGAGCAGACATCCTATTTCAAATACATGTCACATGCTTTACCGCTCAGCACGACACAAAGATGTTGCCTATAATAATATTAATAATAATATTGCATTATATTTTAAACGCACTCTTCGTTCCAAATAATCTCAGAGCGCCAACATGGTACGCAATATAATGTAATATCCTGTGATATTGTGTTCTGTGCCTGTTAGGTTTCCTGAAATGTTGTGTGCCTTTTAGGGAGATTTAGGGGGTGGAGTTAAGTGTGTGCGCGTGAGTGTGTGCGTGTGCAGGTGTGAGAGTGAAGATGATAGTTAGTAAGTTGGTGCTGTCTATTTCGAGTTAAAGCGTGAGTTGTGGCTGAAACAGCAACTCGGTTGTTATATGCTTGTTGGAACAATAAAGCACGGGAAGTTTCCCACATTAGTTTGACCAAGACTGTCTGGAGTATTACAATAATATAGCATTAAAGTAAAAAGATTAGACAGACACATAGCTTCAATAACTTGCATAATTTATTAAACAAAACGATCTCCTTCAGCTCAGTTTTGACTCACCAATGCAGATCACTTAAAAAGGAAGTTGGCTCCACGGTTCTTTGCTTGAGCAAACCTCTCGATTACGTTGTCGTTAAAATCCAGCAGTCCATTAATGAAGGTGTTTTCAATAGAAGGCATGGACTGTGTGGTCCCAAACGTTGTATTTCCAATGTTTCTTCCTGCGGCAATGTGCTGAAATGCACCCTCAGCAAACAATCTACGTTATTCATTCTTATCCATATCATTCTTATCCATTCATTAAAAATCTACCGATAGCGAACGCTTCTGTAAGTCTCCTGTAACTCCTGATCTCACTCTCACTGTATGTTTCTTTTTTTTTGCTTAGTCTCGGGGTAGAGTTCTCGCGGGTTTCCCATTATCCCAGTCTACAGTACGTAGAATACGTAGATTACGCAGTTAACGTCTAGGGGCAAATTTGAAATTGCCCCTAGCCTCAATGTTAACTTTGGCCGGTGTGGTTCGCGCTCATTGGTGTTTCTATGGTAACGGTGGGGCAGCGTGGGTCTTTGACCCTCCAGAAACAGGAAACGGAAATATAGACATAACGTTCATTCATGCCTATGGCAAGCACACAGGCAGTAGAACACACAAATCAAATTACTCCAAAACAAGACTATAATACTTGTGAGTCAAGTTTATTCACACAAATATGTACGCTACTTTGCATATAAAAATATATATATAGTTTGCCACAAAGTAGGAATGGATTGAGCCTTCTGCTCAACAGCGTCATCTCGTGGGTCTGGTGGGGCACTGCCCCACCTGCCCCTAATGTAGAAACGCCACTGGATGAGAGGATCAAGGAGTTTAGTTCAGGGAGGTCAGTGGGTGCAAAAAATTCAAGGAGAGCACCCGGTTGAGGGGGTGTTGCCATAGTGTATTTTGGAAGGGGTGTAGGGTCACAGAGGGGGAGGAGACTATGAAAGGTTCTCTCATTGTTAGGATTTTATTATTGAAAAAGGTCATGAAATCATTACCGCTAAAGATTATGGGAACAGAATGTTCGATTGTGTTGTGGTTTTTTGTTAGCCTAGAAATAGGAACTTTGGGTTGTTTTTATTATTATCAATATCAATGAAGAATAGTAAGCCGATTTCACCTCAGAGAGTACTCGTTTATAGCTTAGAAGACTATCCTTCCATGCCAGGAGGAATACCTCAAGTTTGGTGGAGTTTTTATTCTAGTTTTCGTGTGGTTTGTTTAAATGCACGAGTCTGATCAGTGAACCATAGGGCCAGTTTTTTCAGTTTTCTTATTCTCTTTTTCAGTGGCGCATCAGCGTCAAGGGTTGAGTGGAGCGCATGTATGACGCCTTCAGTTAGTAGGTCGATATGAGGTGGGGGAGTGCGTAAGCCATTTACTTTGCCAGCGGTAAGAGCTGAGGTGAGGGCGACGGGTAGTTTTGATATGAATTCAGCTGTAGTCCTGTTGGATAGACAACGGCTGTGGAAGTGGGTTAATTTCGATGTTGGACGGAGCTCTAATTTCATGTTGAATGTAATTAGGTGGTGATCTTAAAGGGTAGGCTAGTGTTATATCTCCACTTTACTATAGCATTACTGAGATATTACAGAATTGAATCTAAATAATATGGACCACACTTGGACACGTCTGTTGCTTACCGAGCACGATTTTTTAATGAATACCCACCACCTCCACCTTACCCATAATACCCTTGAACATTCTAATAGGGCGTGTTACTCATGGACATGACATCCCCCCTTTTCTTAGAATTAAACTCTTTCAGTTACAGAAAATAAAACTCAAGATTATTCTTCACTTTCCCGGAATTCTGAAATCATAGACTTCCTGGGCAGTCAGATTTGTAACATAGCTTCACCACAAATGAATATGCTTAAGCTATCAAAATCACTTCATTGCTTAGTAAACATATTGCTTTCACTTAAGAAACCTTCAAAATCATGAACTGTAATATTTTTCTATTACTAGATATCAAACACATCCTGTATATCTACCTATAGATTTTAACTCATGTACAATGTGAGAAAGCTCTTTTTAGTTTTTAAATCATTCAAGAATGAATTCAGACAACCCCTTGGGTGTTCGTTTGACCCTTTGTGGCCTGGATGGCATGTGTGTTTCTATCTGTGTGTCGTCTTTGTTTTTGGTTTGTGGACTCTGAGTGTCAGTGGTGTGTGTGAGTTGTTCTGTCGCCTCGCTGGTTCCTGCGTCATCCTCAGCTTCCTGTATTTCCCCCTTTTCTTGGAATGTTCCTTGTTTCAGTCCATTTTCTTCGTATTTCTTCACGAAAGTGGTGTTTCTTGCATACCTCACTCCGGTTGGCGATTCCACTACCACCTTGTTTCCTGTCTTGCTGATGATCTTGTGTGGTGTTGCATTGAATGTGGTGGAGAATTTGTCAGTTTTGTCTTGTCGCAAGAGCACAGTGTCACCTACACTGACCTCTGATGGCTGTGCTCCTCTGCGAGTATCTGCATACAGCTTGCTCTTTGTCTTTTGTTCTCTGTCACGATCACATACTTCCTGATCAGTGTGTATTTCAATCAGTTCAGGTAGTTTTCCTCTTATTTTTCGGTTGAAGAGCAATTCAGCAGGGCTTTTACCTGTCGTTGGATGGCAGATGCTCCTGTAGACTGAAGCATACTTTCGCAGTTCTTTTTTCCAATCTAGTCCATCTGATTGAGCAATCCTGATTCTTTTCATGAGTGATGCGTTCTGACGCTCAACTTCTCCGTTGGCCTGAGCATATTTTGGTGTAGTTTTCAAGTGTGTTATGCCATTTTCCTCACAGAACAGTCTGAATTGTTCGGAACGGAACTGTGGACCATTGTCAGATTTACATGTGACTGGCAATCCGTGTCTGCTGAACATGGATTCCAGACTGTCAATGACTTTCTCTGCTGTGGTGGTGGTCATGACATCATACTCATAATATCGGCTAAAGTAGTCTACTACCACTAGAATTGAGTGATTGGACGGAAGAGGTCCCAGTAGATCGACTGCGACGTCCCGCCAGGGTCCATCAGGTAGCGGTGTAGGCCTCAGTGGTTCAGGCAGGTCAGGTCTAGCGACTATTTGGCATCCGTGGCAGGCTTTACAATGTCTTTCAGCTGCCCTGTCCACGCCAGGCCACCACACTTTAGTCCTAAGATGTTGTTTTGTGCCAACTATGCCCAGATGTCCCTCATGGGCTAGTGCAAGTGCACGTGTTCGCAAAGCCTGGGGCAGCACTATACGTGTGCCTCTAAGAACAAGATACCCTATTTTGCAAAGCTCATTTGCAACAACAGCATACGGTTTGCACTTCTCATAGTGTCCAGTTTCTATGGCCTTGCGTACCTCTTGTAGCTCTTGATCAGTGGCAGATGCTTCCTCCACTTCTCGTGTAGTGAGTGCCTTTGGAGTCGCGTTCACTGCCACAAATCGTACGTACTCCTCAGCTCCATGAGCATGTTTCGCCTGTTCCCCTGTGTTTGGCAGAAGTCTTGATAGAGAGTCAGCGATATTGTTTTTTCCTGCTATGTGTACTACTTTGAACTGGTACGGCTGTAAGCGAAGAACCCACCGCTCTATTCGTGCACATGGTTTTGAGCGGGGACCGTATATTACTTCCAGTGGCTTATGGTCTGTGACTAAGTCAAACTGTCGCCCATACAGATATGGGTGTAGCCTCTCACAGGCCCAAACTAGACCTAGTGCCTCTCTCTCTGTCTGGGAGTATCTCCGTTCACAGTCGGTTAGGCTACGGCTAACATAGCACACAGGGACCTGGATTCCCTTCTGGTTCTGCACTAAGACTGCACCTAACCCCACAGGGCTTGCATCCGCTATTACCTGGGTGGGTGCCTCTTTGTCGAAGTAAGCAAGGGTGGTTGCTTTTGCAAGGGCTGCTTTGAGAGCACTGAATGCTTGCTTCTGCTCCGGTCCAAAATCGAAGGGTATGTCTTTCCTGGTCAGGCGCCTCATTGGCTCTGACAGAGTTGCAAACTGTGGGATAAAGCGGCTGCTGTATCCAACGAGCCCAAGGAAGCTACGCACCTCTGTGGCGGTCTCCGGCTCCCTTGCTTCTGTCACAGCTCGCACTCTCTCCTCTGTTGGGCCAATGCCTTTTTCCGACAGCAGAATGCCCATAAAAATCAACCTGTCCATGTTGAACTGGCATTTTTCTGGATTCAACGTCAATCCTGTGTCTCTGAGTCTTTCCATGACTGCGTGCAGCCGTTTGTTGTGAGTCTCTTGGTCAGACGCATGTATGATCACATCATCAGAGATGTTCTCCACCCCTTCAATACCAGCTAATGCACTGGCTATCTCATGTTGATATTGTTCGCTGGCGGAGGACACACCAAACAACAGTCTTTTGTACCTGTACACTCCGTTGTGCACAGCAAATGTGGTGATGTCACGTGAATCAGGAGTCAGTTCAAGTTGATGGTAGCCCCATTTTAAATCTAACTTGCTGAATATGACTGAGCCATTCATGCCTTGAAGTAGCTCATCCACTGTGGGGATCGGAAAGCGTTCCCTCACTATGGCCTCATTGGCCCGTCTCATATCCAAGCAAAGTCGGACATCATTCCCTGGTTTTGGGACAATCACAACCGGATTCACCCATGGGGTGGGTCCATTTACCGGCTCAATGATGTTCAAGTCCACTAATTCTTTAATTCTTGACTCTACTGCCCCCCTAAGGTGGAATGGAATGCGCCTGAGTGGCTGGGCTACTGGTTTCACCTCTGGGTTAATGTGTAGACTGACCTGTCTTGTTTTCAGTTTCCCGACTCCACTGAACACTTCGGGGTATTGCTGCTGGAGTGTTTGTTTGATGTCTGTGATGGCAGCAATGTTGGCACCTATTCTTAGCACCCCCAGTCTCATTGCTGTCTCTTTTCCTAGCAGCGGTTCAGCACTTCCCCTGACTACGATAAACTCAGCATGTTCCGTCTTTTTTCCTATGGACACTCCACATGTGAATGCCCCTTTGACTGCTAATGGATGATAAGAAGCATATGAGTAAAGTTTCCTCTCTGTCTTAGGCACATAGGAATGGCACTTAATGTTTTCTGCTTTCAACTTTTCCCATGCATCTTCTCCCATCACATTACTTGTTGCGCCAGAGTCAATCAGCATTTTTATATTTACTCCCCCAACACAGAAGTTAAGTCTCTCTGGCATGTGGTTATTTTCAATGGCAAATGCAAAGTCCTCACGTACATCAACCTGGTTCACGCTTTGTTTCGGTTTCCCGCCTTTAGTGCGGCATACTTTTGCAAAGTGATCTTTCCCTTGGCACTTGTGGCACGTTTGTCCTTGTGCAGGGCATTTTGGATCACGGCCCATATGATCAGTGTTCCCACATCTGTAGCATTTCCCATCATTTCTACTGTCTCTGTTCGGTTTACCTTTTGCGTTCCCATATCCATGCTTTCCCTTCTTTTCTTTTAGCGCAATTCGGTTGACAGTGTCTGTGGAATGTTGAGTCGACACGCACATGTCCGCCATCTGTTCATCGATGCTCTCACAACGGGCAGCTATTTCCAGTGTAGATGCTAGCGTCAATCCACGACCCTCTTCTAAAAGTTTTCTTCTCACATAGTCTGACGTTCCTTTGCTTAATATTGCGTCCCTTATCTGATTGTCAGAATCACCCCCGTAACCACAGTCTCTCACAGCTTGTCTCAGGCGTGTAGCAAATTGCTGTACTTTCTCACCTGGCTTCTGGTGCAGTTTTTGAGTTTTTGCTAGTATTTTGAGGTAGAACTATAGGGCGGTCAATTTCTAGGCCATGTGTTAATACAAGGTCAATGGTGTGATTATGGTAGTGAGTTGGTGTGTTTACATGTTGTGAGAACCCGATAGAGTCTATCAGTGATTGTAATGCAATTGTAAGGCTATAATTTTCATTATCCATGTGGATATTAAAATCTCCCAGTATGAGGATTTTATCAGAATTTACAACCAGGGCATAGGAAATTGTAAAATTCGGATAAAAATTCAGTGTAGGGACCTGGTGGTCTATATAGTGTCACAAGAGTGACCGGGTGCCACCTACAATAACATGTCACCTGTATAAGTACCCGCCTATTATTGGCAACTACTACAGCATTTCGAGTGAGGAAATATCTTTCGGTTGAGTTTTGGTGCATATTTTAAACATTTAAATGCATGCTGTTTCACTATGATGGCAGATATCAGGAAGATTTCACCTGTAGTATGTAGCTGCCTACCACTGGCAACTACTCAAAATGGATCATACATGTATGCAATCAGAACACGTCTTTCGAAAACGAATATCTGTCGAATATCGATCATCCAGCTAACTTTTACCCGCTGTTAACGCGAGCAGTCTTGTGTAATACATTTGGGCATTGTTGTGGAACAGGAAAAGGATCAGGGTTAGTCGTTTGTCAGCAAAAGAGATGGTTCTTGGTTGATCTCTCATTTACAACCTCAGTGTAATCATTGATGTCAGCGGCATCCGAAACACTACCCAGTCTGCTGTATGGAAACAGTCCCGTAGAGCAGCATCTAGCTGAGGCTGAACATTGACAGGTGTAAGATGCAAGGTACCAGAAGGTCTGTAGTTTTCATGTGTTTGACGGCAGCCTCTGTGTATCTAGGGCGACGAAGAAGTCCAAGGTTTCTGATTATGTCTATGCAATAAGGCTCTGACGTGGAGCATAGGGGAGACCGGGGCTGGTTGTCTCACGGGTTGGTTGTCACACTGCAGGCACACTATAGGGCACTGTGGTACAATTTTCATATCAAACTGTTAGCCTTTGTTAGCTTACTCATTTGCACTTGCAATTTTGCTGAGCAGATACAAAACATTGAGGTGAGGACACAATATGTAATTTTCATGCGTCAGAGTACATTTTTATTTTGGTGTTGTTTTTGTATTGAGAGCTTGTAGATTATTAGTCATCAAAAAACAACACACTCATTGAAAAGGCAAAAGTAGTAGCTTTATTTTGAGTCATCTTTTAACATAATAGTTTAAGCCATGTTGCAGCTAGGTTAACATGTTTGTCAAGGAGTGAGTTGGGGATGGTTGTCCCATAGCTTGGTTGGGGTTGGTTGTCCTATAGGAAAAAGATTGTTTTCAGTAGGCTTCAGTATACTACTAGGAAGTGTCGTTGACGTTGCCGACAGCTGGTCAGCTGGTATCAGCAGGTAGACCTGTCGGAAGGAGAAACGTTAAAAAAAAAAACACACACCAGCGTCCCTTCCTCCTTCGAAAAATCGAGTATGAACAAGTGTCCGTTAAGATACTAGGGAGTGAGACTAAAGAAAATTAAGTTTAAATAAAGTTTTTAAACAACGCCATCCTTCAAAGCTTTTTGACTATTTTAGGCTACTATAAAATCACATAGTAGCCTACTAATATCACAAGAGTTTTAGATAGTAATGGTATTACATTTGGCATTAGAAGTTTTTAAACAACGCCAACGTTCAAAGCTTTTTGACTATTTTAGGCTACTATAAAATCACATTGTAGCCTACTAATATCACAAGAGTTTTAGGCATTAGGCTACTTGACAGTAGGCTATAGATTTTTAAATGATCTTTTGTAAAATGCTAAATAATAAAATAAAAACATATTGATGGAATAATTGTTTTTATAAAAAGCAGATTGTTTTCCAATTAAACTCAGGTTGTACGGGCTTCCAACGGAGATGATTCTGAATATTTATTTTTAACAAAGACAAACAAACATGAAATATCCACCTAATGTTATCTGAAACTTGTATCCCCGACTGACACTCCGTACACATCTAAACAAAAGGGGTCGGAAAAAACTTTGCGATGTCGGGCTTCTCCGTTCTCAGAAACTCTGACACCTCTCTGCATGGCTCGAACACCCGCTGAAGCACCTTTCCACGGGAGAGCCACCTCACTTCAGAGCGATAAAGCAATATGTCGTGGTCTAAGGAATCTCCAGGCTGCACTGCTGATGTAGGCTACTGGAGTTCTATGCGCAGAGCAGAGTTTATACTTCTGAAGTGCTCGTGCAGAACAGAGGATATGCTGCTGAGGAAGTGGGCGGACCATTATGCAAATACAACCATTATGGGGATTCTATAAAAAAGGATCAGCTTACCAACACCCATTTCAGATGTTCATCTGACGCTGAGAGACCATGGGACATTGGTTTTCTTCCTGTCGGTTTCCTGCACATTGGTTTTCTAGCCGTCGTATTTGTACCATTTGGTTGCCTACCTGTTTTTTTTTTGCCTGCTGCTTTTTAGTCCATGGGGTTTCTACCCGTTGTTTTTTTACCTGTTGTCTTTTTACCATTTGGATGCCTACCTTATACTGCTTCTCTTGGGTTTCTACCCCGTCTATCCCTAAAGGTAACAGTTTACTACTCACTGCTGATTTTGTTTCATTTAGAAATTTAGGATTTGTTTTTGTATAATGCTACACATGTGTTAAACTACATGTTAGACAGTCAGAAGCTAATGTTTTTTTTTTTTTAAAGAACTGTTTGTCTGGGTGAGTAGGTTGTTTGTGAAAGGTTTAATAGTCTGTTCTGTAATAATTGTTATACAGTATATAAATCACTGGGATAAATCCGATACAGTATGTACTTATGTTGATATGATGATTGTTGTTTATAGGTGAACCCCTGAGGATTGTGCTGATTGGAAAGACTGGAGCTGGGAAGAGTGCTTCAGGGAACACCATTCTGGGGAGAAAACAGAAATCAGGGTTTAAATCAGAGATATCTTCTTCTTCTGTCACAAAAACTTTTGCCAAAGAGAGTATGGTTAGTCCCAGAGAGATTGAGGTGATTGATACACCTTGTATTTTAGACCAAAACAGAGATCCAAATGAGATAAGGAATTGCATTCAACTGTCAAGTCCAGGGCCCCATGCATTCCTGCTGGTGATGAAGGTGGGCCGCTTCACTAAGGAGGAAGAGAATGCAGTCAGGGCCTTACAGGATCTCTTTGGGGGAAAGGCTGCAGACTACATGATGGTGCTGTTCACTCATGGTGATAGCCTTAAGGGTCAGACTATCAAAGACTATGTGGACAATGGTCACATTGAACTAAGGAAAGTGATACAGAGCTGTGGTGGAAGATACCATGTATTTAACAACTGCAGCAGGGACCGCACTCAGGTTGTCCATTTGGTGGAGAGAATAGATGAGATGGTGGAAGAAAATGGGGGAGGTTATTTCATCACCTGAGTTAGATGGATCTTGGTTCTAAAGATTATCTGATTAGGCATCAACTCATTCTGTAATATGGTTGGGCAATAAGGGTGGTTATCGAAAGATATTGTGATATTGATTTAAGACTATGATAATCAACTTACTGAAAAAAAATTCACAGAGGTCTGACATTTTCTTTGTTCTGCAATAGTAATATCAAAATGATACACTGTATACTGTATAAATATATATATATATATTAGTGTGTGGCAGTAATTTTTTTAAGATAACTTGTTGATGGTGAATCAGGTGGTGTTTTGGTATCCAAATGTTCCAGTGAGCTAATGATGACTGAGATATCTTTAAGTGATTAAAGTTTGCTTGTTTGACACCAGTGTTTCATATGTAACCAATACTTAATGCTGTATTTAGAAGTGTTTTAATGTATATTGAACAAATAACTGACTGCACTGACTGTACTGGATGTGATATTGAGTGTAAAATCTCAGCGCTACTTCTCACTGTCAATAGCACATCCAGCTTCATCCTGTAGCATGTCACTGTGACTAAAGTAAACTCTCATTGGTCCAGCTTCATCATGTAGCATGTCACTGTGACTAAAGTAAACTCTCATTGGTCCAGCTTCATCATGTAGCATGTCACTGTCTAAAATGTCTGTTATTGTGACAACCCTCAGTTGACTAAATACATTTCAGTTTGTTGAAAAAGTACATTACAGACAGCTATTTTCTATGATGTACATTGTAAGCCAATTACCTGGGTTAGGTATAAACTAAGTATTTTCCTTGTGTGACATCATCACAGCATATTAATGGTCTAAGTCTACATCAACAGTGACAAACATTGTTAAACATTCACAGTTTATTTGGACCACATTGCCTAGTCCCTTTCTTTGGTCAGCATCACCATACAGTATCCATTCATGTCATTACACATTCAGGATCATTAAAACAGTGCACATGGTCACAGTAGAACCAGGACATAAACAGAAGAGCAGAAGATTTGAATGAGGAAAGAAAGGAAACACATGAAAGAGGTGAAAAACAGATTTGAAAAGGTGGTAGGCATCGTCTATCAGGCTAAATTCGAACATTAAGCTGAGTTCCCTTCTATTTGTTGCTGGTAATCCAAAATGTTGAGCTGTGTGGAATTCAGAGGAATCCTGCCTGATTGTATAAATGTGTTTCTTTGGAAAAAAAAAGAGACAAACTTCTTGCCCTTATAAACAGAGAGAAGTTCAGGTGCCAACTGTGATACTGATCTTAAAGATCTTAAATTAAGCTCTTATTACTAAATCTGAGTTAGTTAGCTGTCTAGCTAAGGGGCTAACGACAACCCAGAGTAGGACAGTTGACAGCTGGTGTCCTCCCCTCTGATTGGTCAACAGAGCTGACAGCTTTCTTGTACAACAACTTTAAAGAACTTTACATATATGCCACATGTGGCATTACAGTAAATATATAAAAAAGCTATATTTTGGTTCATAAATTAGATGTTTTTGCAGGTTTAGAAATTAACTTTTTTCCTGCCACTGGTAAGCAGTTTTAGTGTGTGTGTGTGAGAGAGGGAGAGTGAGAGAGGGAGAGTGAGAGAGGGCCAGTTCTTAAAGTCATCTGACACCTGTAGGTAATAGAGGTAGAGCTCCCCCTTGTGGTAATTAGAGAAACACACTCCAAACATCCAGGCCTTACATAGAAGAGCACAGGCACAGATATGAATTAGTGTGTGTGTGTGTGTGTGTGTGTGTGTGTGTGTGTGTGTGTGTGTGTGTGTGTGTGTGTGTGTGTGTGTGTGTGTGAGTGAGCGAGCGCACTGATCTGAGAGTGCAGCTGCTTCCTGTGTCTGTGTTACAACAATAACCCAAAGAGAGAGTACTGGTGCATATAGATAGACAGATAAACATACACACACATACAGATCCTGGTGTTATGCTGGGGTTAAGGGTTAGCCCTTGCTGTGGGTATCTAGTTCAGGTGTCTTTACCATGTCATGGGAGTAAGGGATGCCCAGGTAAGAGTCGAAGCCCTGGCGCGTGGGCAGGTTACCTAAATGAGGTTTGATTTCTCTATTTAAAATTAAAAGTAAATGTAATGGTCTTTGTTTCCAGCTTGTATAACCTAGTGAGGATGGGAATGACTACAAAGAGGGAAGTAAAGCTTATATTAAACATTATATTAAGCATGTAAAGCAACAATGGTCAACGACTCTCACTTATACTGGTCTACAGACCGCACCGTCGGTAGATTTGACACATAACAGCGACCAGTAGCTTAGTTAAACTTAAACGAGCAGATACTAGATCGATTAAGAGTTAACGCAGGTTACCTTGACGGGCTGCAGACTGGTCTGGTCACATAAAAGTCTGTAAATCGCAGCCCTTACTCCGCCAGCTTGTAGGAAGATGCCCTGCACGTGGTCCTGGACCGGCACCTGGTGACGGGTCAGAACCTCCAGTCCACCACAGCTGCCGTCAACAACCTCATCCTCCTGTGCAACAGCGGCCGCTAACTCACCCTAGCAACAACCTCATCCTCCTGTGCAACAGCAGCCGCTAACTCACCCTAGCAACAACCTCATCCTCCTGTGCAACAGCGGACGCTAACTCACCCTAGCATCAACCTCATCCTCCTGTGCAACAGCAGCCGCTAACTCACCCTAGCATCAACCTCATCCTCCTGTGCAACAGCAGCCGCTAACTCACCCTAGCATCAACCTCATCCTCCTGTGCAACAGCAGCCGCTAACTCACCCTAGCAACAACCTCATCCTCCTGTGCAACAGTGGACGCTAACTCACCCTAGCAACAACCTCATCCTCCTGTGCAACAGGGAACGCTAACTCACCCTAGCAGGAGTGCTGTAGGCTACATCGCTCAACACAGCACAGCAGATTCAGACAGACCAGACCAGGACCAACACACACACACACACACACACACCAATCACACTCCGACAAGAGGACCAATTTTGTTATGTTTGGACATTCAGTCAAACGTATTCCAATGATGATATCTAATTGCGTTGTGTACTCAGCGTATTGGTGCTGTTGGCAGTTTTTGGTGTTTCTAGACCTTTGATGGCGATGGATGATGGAAGAACAGAGTTTACAGAATGCTTTGTCACATTCACAACACATGAAAGGGATCAAATCACATATTAACATGATGCTTGGAGCATTCAGCATGGTTTATTACTTGGAGCATTCGTCATGGTATTTTACCTGTTAATACATTTTTTTTTATTGTCAAACAAAAACTGCCAACCGATACCTTGAAATAAAAATAAAAAAGACACAGAACAGTTTCCCCATAATGCTTCTGTTCAGTTTTGTTCAGCTGTAAAGGAAGAACACACATGTGGCGTAGTTGAGGCTAGGTGTGATAAACACTTCCTTTGTGGCAGTTTCACAGGAAGTCATGTGATCACCAGCTTCATGGTGAGCTGATAGAGTGTTGTGTGTGGCCAGTCACTCCGTAGCCACCCCACCCCATCCCCAGT